>NC_141821.1:21881451-22181451 GCF_982586985.1 Callionymus lyra | reverse complement strand
TGCGGCGGGGAACAAAAAAAAAAAAAAGCCGAACAACGAGGATCATATGCATGAGCGGCGCAGATGGCACGCCAGGATCGGTAATTGCACGACGAGGAGCATCTGAGTGTGCGAAGCATCAAAGTGTGCGACGCCCGAGCAGCTCCGGCGTCAACCTTGAGGAGGAAGTGAGGAGGAGACGAGGGAGAGGCTGAGCGATGTACCGACAGTTCGTTTACCCCGGAACATCGGGCGGCTGAGAGATAAGGGAAGTGGATGTTTCATGGCTGATGGAAAACAAAGGCAGCAATTTAAAGGCATCTACATCCAACACGTGCCGCCCCCCCCCCCCACCCCCCCGCACCGCTGCATGCTGACTGATATTGAAACATAATCCATTTGGGCCGTCGACGTGTCATCATATCTCTCTCGCCGCGTTCAGGACAATTTCAGGTGAAAGCTTGTGAGTGTTCGGCATCAACAAGTCAAGCAGGTGAGCTGTGATTTGTTTTCTAATGTACAAAAATCCAGCCGACACAGGATACGGAGAGAGACGTGAGGTTTTAACGTACGAGGAGCCTTTCGGAGTCGCTTTTGTTGCTCAAGGCCTTCCTTTTTTTGTCCTGGGAAATCTGGCATTTACGCCTTTTTAAAGTTGACTTTAGACTTTGTGAAGTAGTTGATAGAGTTTTTCCCAAAAGACGCATTTTTCTATTTACAATTTGCTCTTTAGATATTTTCTAAAATAAATGTTGATTCTAAACGCAGGAAAGTTGTTTATTGAATAATCTCAGCAACTCTTCAAAATGTGATGAATCTTCGAGAAGCAGTTTTCCTCACAGTTTTTGGATTAAAATGTTTTCATTCTACACTTTGTTAAGTTGTTTTTGTACAATAAACACTGTGTGACGAGTCTTTTACCTGTTTTTCTCCAGAAATAATTTTTTGAAAATGTAATTGCTTCATTTGGGTTTAATTTTTGT
The DNA here is from genome assembly GCF_982586985.1 of Callionymus lyra. Lineage (NCBI taxonomy): Eukaryota > Metazoa > Chordata > Actinopteri > Syngnathiformes > Callionymidae > Callionymus > Callionymus lyra. The sequence goes on along the minus strand of NC_141821.1, from coordinate 22,180,489 downwards.
GTTTTCATTCTAAACTTGTACAAATATTTATTGTATAATTATTCAGTAATACTTTCTTTTTACTTTCTTTTATATTTATCTTATTCTTTTTTTTTTTAACATTCAATGGATTGCTGTTCCGGTAGATTCAGTTTCTATTTTAAAAAAAACACATTTTACCCCCTTTTATTTATTTGATACAATTTTTAAGTGCTGATCTGAGTGATTGATTGATTTTAGACCCTTTTCTTATTTATTATTTAGGTTAATTTACCTGTTCTTAACCCTTGTGTTGCATCAGGTCGTTGACCTTGACCCAAAAGAAACACAAGGGATAAAACAATTACGATGGTTTTAGGGACTTCGGGTCAACTTGACCCTGAGATAACACAAGAGTTCATCTTTTGTTTGATTCAGAGATTTTTTTTAAATTATATTTATTTATTTTTTAGTTGTTTTTTTTGTTTTTGAAGCTGTAACATAACTCTGTCTTAACCCTGGTAACCCAACAATAACCTATAATTCTAACCACTAATCATATTGGAAGATAACACTAACTCTGAAGCTAATTCAACACAAAACAAAAACACATCTGCTTTGAATTAAATTAAAGTTTGTTAAATGTATATAATAAAATGTCTGGACCATTTACTGCAAAATAAACCAGGAATTGATGGATATATTTAACGTGTTGGAAACTAGATCCATAATAAATCATTAGTTTGAAAATATAATAGAGTGAAGAAAGTCACAAAAACAGACAAGTAACAAATTCAATTATTGACAATCTCAAAACTGACAACAAGATAATAAGCATTTATTTTTGAATATAGCAAACTATCAATCCATAAATAATGTACCATACACTGAAAATAATACTATAAAATGCACTATAAAAACACAGTAAAATAAAAATAATCACCAAAAATTCAATGATTTTCCGTCAGAATTAAGAAACAAGAGAAAAGGTTCATGGATGCAGTTCTACTTCTGTTTGAAGGTCCAAACCATCATTAGGAGACACTTTCCAATATTTACTTTTACTCAGCAGCATCTTTGACGTGAACAGGAGTAAAAACTTTTCTTCCTCTTCCTTTGTTATCGCGGTGAGGATGATTGATACGCTCTCCAAGAACGACATTCTTCATAAAAAAAAGCCGCCGCCTGCGTCGACATTCTTTATTCAGCGGCTTCAACTTTTATCAGCAAACAAACAGTTGGGGGAACAGATGTGGGTCAGAAGCTGCAATTACGCCGTTAATGGCGGCGAGGATGTAGATGGCAGCGACAGGAAGACGAAACAAAAGAATATCAAATACCTCAGCCATCAAAAATACATCCAGCTCTGCGAGAGGAAGAGCTGAGAGGAAAAAAGCATCAGTTCTCAGTCTAATGTTAATAATTTATCTTCTCTGTGCTTTTTATTATTATTATTTATTTATTTACTACTTTCTCTTCTGAGGCTGCTTTTTCAAAGGCACCGTGGACAGGGAAGCTGCATCAAACTTTTGAGTTCAGTTTCAAAAGGCTTCTTCTCAGATGGATTTTATTTATATATTTCTGCGTCTTAACACTTGTCGACTTGTTATTTTGGAGAAGCAAACAGATGACGCTTTGATGAGAAGCAAACTTGACGTGTATTCTTCTGCGCTGACCCCGGAGGAAACATAAATAAGTTCTCTCCGCGGCGACTTCAGGGGCCTCATCACTCATTAAAATGACCTTGAAAATCGGGTTCTGGTGTAAATCCAGACTTGAGGTTCGGACAGGAAACGTGTCAGAAGGACACAGGAAGTGAAGCTGAGGGTTTATTGCCGTATCAGCACATTTGAACATGTCTGGAAACCAGAAATATGTATCTACGAACCTCCCGAGGACAAGAAGACCTTCTTGTTAAAAACTAAACCATTTCTTTTAATCAAGATTATCACTATTTTTGATCTTTCCCATTTTTCTGAAAGGATTTCACAACAGGCGTCAGGGGCTCCAGATGCATGATGGATGGATAGGTAGACGAGGTAAGTTGCCAGGTATCGGTTATTTAATTCATGCGCTATATCAGGGTCAAGGTGACCCAAAGGCTCAAAAACAAATGTGTTTATTACATATGTGTTAATGAAAGCTAGATAAGTCGTTCTCCTTGACCCAGAGACAACACAAGGGGTACCACAAACACATTTGTTTTCATGCCTTTGGGTCACCTTGACCCAGAGACAACACAAGGTTTAATGGATTATTAAGTATGTAAAGTGAAGTGAGTATATGAGGCAGGTGCTTGAAATTTGAATAAGTAGTAATCACGATATTAACATGTTTTACCTGATTTACCAATACCGTATAAAAAAAAGACATCTAAATTATTTTTGGTGAAAAAAAATAAAATAAAGTAAACAATAAGAAAATTGAGGGAAGAGCATATGTTAGGGTTAGTTTAAACAAGTTTAGATTTAAAGGTTTTAATTGTCATAGTTCCTGGGTACTTGGTATCATATTTCCGCGGTTGGTCAAACACAGAAGAGTCGATACTTTTGAAAATACGTATCGTATCCAGATACAAAATCGTAGTATCAATACTTTTTTTGAGTATCAATACTTTTGACAAGACAGACTGATTTAATTATAGTCAATGTAGAAGTGTTATTTTAAGAGACAAACGTTACAATAATGGAGTGTTCTGGTCTCAAAGGTTGCAAATTCAATATGTTTCGAGTGACAGTTGCTGTGTCAGAGTCTCCGTGTCAGAGAACCAATGAGAGTCCAGATCTTACTTTGATGAATACAGAGAGTTAAAGAACTGGAATGTAATGCAATGAACTGGTAATTCCACTGAAGGATCTGATTAAACCAGAGGCGTTGGTACGGAAGTAGATCAGTATTATTTTTTTCAAATATTGAAAGTATTTGTTATATTTTAATTTAAATTATTCATTTATTATGATTTTTTTATTTTATTTCGTAGCCTTTTAAATTCTATATAAAATTCAATATACATTTTCTTTGAAGCATTTTAAATACAATATTAAAAAATGAGAAGCCTCTTTAATTCAAAAGTAATGAAAAGTTAATGTAGTTTCCGCCAGACTCCACTTTAGCTTGGACCGAATAGATTGCTGAGCAAAACACCAGCTAATAGTGAGGTCACTTTTGTGAAATTGATATTTGATCTTTTTCTTTTTATCCCTCACTCCTCTTGATTCACTTTGGTTTGTTTCGGAGACGACTTGCCGATCATTTTTAAAATAAGTTAAAAAACCTCGGAGGACTTTTCTGCTATTATATGCCTTTAAACTATGCCAATGTGATGTTAATATGCCAGGTTTTGCGAGAAAATTAACTGATAAAAAGTGAAAAAGTAAATTAAATGAAGCAATAATTATGTTTTTAGCTGAACTGCATTAAAATAGTGTGAATCATATGAGTTCACAACAGTTTCTGTTGACCCTTCACACCTGATAAACAGGAAGTAGCATGCACAGCATCCTGCTGATGATATCGTCCACCAATCGTAGGCGAGAAGCTGCTGATGGTGAAGAGATTGACATCATGAAGTCGCAGCAGAGTTGACTCACAGTCACAGACGAAGACATGGCTGCACAGATCCTGCTGCTGGTGGCGTTCTTCGCCAACAACATCCACGCTGAAATCCTCAAGATGGATGGAGACTCTCATCGCTTCATCCTGAACAAATCAGCTGATGACGTCTGCTTGATCTCAAGATGGATCGGTGAGGAGAAGAAACTTCTGTGGAACTCTTCACAGCATCACGACTCCGGTCTGCAGACGGAAGATTCTTATGAAATATCCCCCCTGGAGGTTTCAGACTCGGGTCTGTACCAAGAACAGTGCTGGACCCAGAACAACGTGACGCACGAGAGGAACTCCACTCTCCTGGTTTGTGACGGAAAAAAGAAAAGACGTCACTACTTGAACCCTTATGTTGGACAGACGCTGGAGCTGGATTGTGACGGTGCAGGACCAAACCAGAGTGTCCAGTGGGCTTTCGGTCATGATGACCACAAAACAGGAAATGTTGAATTAGCTTTAATCGATGATGAAAGATTTTCAATGTACAAACTACAGCAAGTGAAGAACAAAACATCTCTTCTAGTAACATTTGACGTAGGTTCTGGTAACTTCTATTATTACTGTCTGGAGAAGAACCATCAGAGCTGTGAAGTACTGAAAGGGTTTTATGGTTCTATTCAGCCAAATTACATTCACAGCTGGGTGGGAGAGAGTCTGGAGCTGAACTGCTCTGGCATCAGTGGAAACAAACCACACGTGTGGAGGATTGAATCAGTGACGAAAGATGAAGAGAGTCAAAACTACACTCTGATGTTTCCATCAGTGACCTTGAACCACACAGGTAGATACATCTGTGCTCGCAGTGATCAGGAGGATTATCACTACCTGTTTGTGTGTCCCGAGTCCGACCCGCCTGCCGATGTGTTCTTCACTGGAGGAGAAAACGTGACTCTACAATGTGGCGACTGGAAAGATTCTGATGAGATTATCTGGTTCATGAAGACAAACAGAACTGAAGGAAGACCATCACTTGTATTATATCTAAGACAAAACTACATAATCTTTCTCTCCGACACGAGCCTGGTGATCACTAACATCTCTCTGGAAGACAGTGGAGAGTTCTGGTGTGTGAAAATGAAAGACAAACGTTGTGTGTTCACATCTAAGACCCTTGTAATGTTCGGAGAGCCAGAGGTTGATCACCATCTAGTACGGTCTGTGATGCTCAGTGTTGTGATCTTCATGATGTGTATTGTTGTTGTTGTTGTTGTGGTCCTGAGGAGCAGGAGTGGAGAGCAGCTCCCAGTACCTGTGGAGGAAGTGGAGATGTTTGATCTGTCTCCAGCAGATGTTCAGCCAGAGACTCTCTGAGGCTTCAACATGATCCACTTGTGTTTGGATGAATCTGCTTTTCTTTGACATCACTGTTTGTTTGTAATCATTGTGACTCTTGTTTCCTCTTTGGTGTTAATAAAGTTTAACCATTGACCTTGAATAAAAGACTCCAGTTTCCTGTCTGTAGAGATGAAGTCAACGACTCAAGTGTACGTCAGATATTATTCTGCCTTTTTTCTTCCTGTTGTCCTTCTTTCTGCTCCTCAGTCTGGTTCTCTACATGTTTCTGAATGATGTCTCTTCATGTCTTTTTTCAAATATTTTCTCCAGAACACAAGGTGGTCAATAATCTCCTTTTTAATCTCCATTCTGATCACATCACCAACTGCTTCAATTCAATAATGATGTATTTGACAAGAGAACACAGTGGATGTTTCTAAATGTCTTTCTGAGCAAAAGCCAAAAAGAATTTCTACACTTGTAAATGCAAGGATTTTGAATGCTTTTATTTTGTTACGTTTTCTGTTATTTTGAAAACCTTTAACCGGAAGTTGAACTTGTTCCTTTCCGCGTGAGTGTCAAAAGGCAGAAAAGGTTACATTTACGACCAGAAATGCCCGCTTGGTAACATGAGGTGAGAGAGAGACAAAGAGGTTGTTCCAGAGAATCCAGTGCCTGCCGACGGTTGATAAGGAGACCAAAGTGGTTCTTTAATGTGTATTTGTAACATATTTACCTTTTTTTTTGCTAATGTTGTTTATTCTCTCCAAAGTCAAGTTCTGCTGTGTCGGTAAACATCAGGTTGAATTAATTTAAATTATTCAATATTTGTTATATTTTAATATCAACTATTTAATATTTGTTATATTTTAATATCAATTATTCAATATTTGTTACATTATAATTTAAATTATTCAATATTTTTAATTCATAGTGTTTTACATGCAATATAATTAGTTTTGAAGCATTTAAAATTCAATATTAAAAAATACAAAGCATTTTAAATTCAATATTAAAAAATACGAAGCATTTTAAATTCAATATTTTATTTATTTATTTAACTGAGTGAGTTAATGTGAGATCTTATCTTTTGGAGTCGCGGGTTTAAAACCTACTCTAGAACTTTTGTCGTGCGATGTCATGTTTTAGAATGAGCTCATATCTGGTGAGACTGACTCTCTTTATAACGTTTGTTCTGTGAAAAAATGTATTGTCTTTAAAAGTCTCAGGTTCGAACCTCAGAGCCTCGTGATCTATGAGAACGTGAGTAGATACACATGTCAACGTTCAAGTAGGTTTGAAGGTGATTTTGTTAAACTTCCTCTCAAGAGGTTTCAAAAAAGATCGTCTCTTTTAATAAAGTATTTGCGTTAATGTATGTCAAATATAAACATTTACACTTGTCTGAACTCCTTTACAACAGTGTGATCAATGTCAAAAAAATATTTTAAAAGAACTATAAAATTTTAATACAGTTTTAATTGATGTTTTCATTGCATTTTATCATCACTACACATCACTACATCATCTGCAAACATAATCATCCACGGTGGCTCCTTTCTAACCTCACCAGACCCCCACAAAAAAGAGCTTTTGTGTGTGTGTGTGAGTGTGTGTGTGTGTGTGTGTGTGTGCGTGTGTGTGAGAGTGTATGTGTGTGTGTGTGTGTGTGTGTGTGTGTGTCATAAACAACCGACGCGGAACAGTTCATGTCAAACAATTGTTTATTACTAATCATGGCACAAATCAATGTGAAAGACTTGAAGTTTATTTTCTCTTGTTTTTAAGAAATACACAAAGTGCTGCTCCACTGACCAAACAGATATTGCTCTAAATTTTACAGTTTCAGTCCAAAAAACAAAAAAACCTCGACTTTGGTTTCGTGTTTTTAAGGAAAAAAAAACAACCAAGTTGTTAGTAAAATTTGATGACTCGGCAATAATGGTCTACTAGTAAAGAGCAAACATCTTCTCCCAACATGATTCTATACAGGACTCTGTGAGGAAATAATATGAATGAAGGAGACAAAACAATCGTGTGTCACACAGTTTAAAAAAAAAAGAAAAGACACAGGTTCTTCTTGTCGGTTGGAAGTGAGGTTTCTCTGAATGACTGTACATGTGATGAGTCTCAGGATTGTCAACATCGATGATCTAGTCTTCTGTACAATGTGCATATCTATAGAGCTTTGGTCCAGCTTTGACGGGGCGAGCCAAGGAAGGCTGTCGTCGCCCCAACATTTTTGGTTCGTAGAGTTTCAGATTCAGCTCTGAGGCTTGAAAAGTGGTTGGTCCAGATAGTTTTTTTTTTCGTCTGTAAAACAAAACAACAGAGAGAAGCTGTGGTCGTTCACGTGTGTGCGGATGCTACAAAACAGACGCTAAAAACACTCCTGCCTGTGCTGGATTTTTTAAATTCTATACTACACAAAAATAAATAAAAGTAATGAGGCGACAAGGAGGTGGGTTTGTATTGGCCAATCTGAATCAGACACTCAAGCCATCTGGGCGACAAAAGTAATCGGCAACTTCTCGCCATTCGTGGCATCTTAGCCACGAATGATTGTGAAGTAGAATCTGGGGCGGAGGTGGATTGTGAGTTAAAACTGTAGAGCGAGGATAAGCAGTGCTTACAAAGTCTCTCAAAATAAGGAAAGTAGATGTTGACATTTTCTATAGTCTGAACCACCGTATTTCGCAACTGCTTTGTTAGATATTTCTCCACATATTTCGTCCAATTTGATGCTACTACAGAATCGTAGAAGTGTTTCTACGGTTCGGTGCAAGCAGTCGGGAGAATTCCCAAGTTTTGGAATGAGTCAAGTGGTTGCACTTCTATGTGTATTAATATTAAAATGTTATTCATTCATCTACTTTAGTTATTTTAACAAATGCTTTTCACTGCGTAACGTTTCGCCACACGAACCGGTGGCAGTGGGTCTCTTTATGTTTATCATGGCTGTGGTACTGCAAGTACTTTTGAAGTTTTCAGGCAGAAAAAAAATGGGAAAGTGACGCAACAGAATCTAGACAGACTCTTGAGGCAGGACTGGAGACCTTTCAGTTTTCACAGTTGCAATTACACAGTTCTAACAGTAAGGGGAGCCCAAAACAAATATGTTCAATCTCTCGAAGTCTTCCCTTAATTCGCGTAATCTATTACAACATTTTTAAAGAATTCCTAGTGGCTATTCTGCTAAAGAGACGCAGGAGAGAGGTGGGTTATAAGTTTGCTGGCAGTTAAACTGGTTTGATAGTTTTATTAACCAAGCTGATAGGAAATTAATTAATTGAAGGGAGGTCAGGAAAACATATTTCCAGATGCTACTTTCAATATATGAAACCATTATCGCCTCTGACTGGCCCAACACAGAAGACATAATAAAATGGCTGCAACGATGTTGGAACAAGTTTAACATGAGAAATAAAACAGTGTCTCGAAAAAAGACTCGTCTTAACTCACGGTGACATCATGACTCACATCAAAAGAGATCAACATTATTTTCTTATAAAGTCCTTTTTTTTCTATCGATTTACAGAGAGAACGTCTGAAGACGAGTGACGTGACGCGCGGACACGGAAATAAAACAGACACATGACTCAGAATAAATTGCATCACATTTCACCTCGTGTCAATTTCAGTTGACTCGTTCTGACATGTGACACTCCTTCTCAGCAGTCACCTCGTTTTTGTTTTTGCTCTTGGGGGGTTCGGACGAGGCGCCGAGCGCTGGATTATTGATGTTCCACCATGAATTCCCAACGTTCTCTTGCAGGCAGACACGGAGTGTTGGCTTTTTTAATGATAAACCCACATTTCAGTTCTTACAATCACATAAACACAAAGTAAATATTCAGGAATAAATAAACTTAAATGGAAAGTAAATAAATAAATAACAATTTGGTTTACAAAATGTTCAGTTCAGACAAGTTTTTTTTTTTTATTGCAACCATCACATTAAGAATCTGTTAGCATCATAAATAATACACTTGATGTTATAAATACCCTGAAAGCAACATGTATTACACATTTCTGCCTTTTGTAATAAACAATTTCATGTTCATTTGGGAAAATCTGTGTCCGGGCCTTGTAAAGCTTTAAAAAAAATTATATTATTTTGTAATTTTTTCATAATTCAATAAACAAATGTGTTTTTCTCAACTTTTTTTGTTTTTGTTTAAAGACTTGTTTTTAAAATGATGATTAAAAAAAACAAAAAACAAATTGTGATGTTCAGTTTCGAACAGTTATTTTACCCTGCAACTGACAAACTTATTTGTTTTATAATATTGATTTTATTCAGTTTTGTGTAATTTGTCGTTCAAGTAAGTTTTTATTTGTTACAGTTGTAAACACAGGCCAAAGCAGTTTGTATTTAATGTCCTTGACTTGCACTTTAAATCCATCTTTGCTTTAATTGTGAGAAGCTAACATTAGCATTTAGCTTCTCTTTGGTTTATTTTGACCTGACTCGTCCTCTTTCAACTAAACTTTCAACTCATAATGTTTTTGTGTGTTTGACACAGTCTTATAGTTTTTGATGAGGAAAATATTTTTCTACATTATCAAAAAAAAAATGCAATGTTGCTTTGCATTAAGGAACTTAATAGTTGTCGCTAACTGTTAGCATAATGTAAATATACAAAAGAAATCTTCACAGGCCTTAAAAAAAACGTTTTTTTTAATAGGGTCTCACTTTTGGATAAAATTCGTCGTATTATTGAATAATTTATCACAAACACAGAAACATATCACATGTTACACTCAGATAAAGCTGTTTTATGTCAGAAAAGCTTCAGGTTCAAGTCTTGAGTTTCATGACCTCGATGACCTCAGTTCGCCAAAGAGCCACGTGTGTGTCGACGAAGTCAAATCACAAGTAAAACAAACACATAAAGCCTCAAACAAATGTTTTATCTTTGTACATTATAATTAAAGGTCTGCTTGTTGGAAAAATAAAATCATAATTAAAGCAATTTTTGAACCTTTTTTTTTTGGAAAAGCTGAAATATACAAAGCATATCTTTGAAATCCATGATGACATTTTTGTTTGACATGATTTTTTTTCGTTGTTTTCTTATCTGTTAAAGTTGATTAAAATACGTTAGAAAAATGTGTCAAAAATGAAAAGTCTTGTCGAATCCTTGAGCGGACGTGTATGTGTTCTTTGGCTATCAGGCTTTGGCAACAGAATGAGCGAGAGAAACCAAAAAACAAAGCTGCGATCACAGACTCACAACCACCATCATCTTCATCATCATCATCATCATCATCAACATCACTGGTCACACCGTGGCGGGAGAAAAACAAACACAACGACACAACTCAAGTTGTTTCACAGCTTCTTCTGTCCAGAGGTGATGGGATGGATCGCCCGAGCGCTCTGACTTCAAACCGCGTTTCTTCCTTTTTTTAAATATATTTACAGACAAAAGGGTGAAATGAAAAGCGAGAGAACGTGGACTCACACGTAGATTTGCTCGTACAAATGTAAAAATTTAGAGCACATTTACATTAGAAAATTATTCTGCGATGCAACAGACTTTGGTAGATAGTGTTTCCATTTGGTTTCTCGACTAAATCCCTTCCGCCGGAATTTTGGATGAATCTGCTCGTTGAAGAATGTAAAACTCAATTTTAAAGTCTTTTGTACATAATTCTCTGATATTACTCTCTTTTTTTTTAGTTTTTTTTTTTTTTTTTGGTTTCATCGAGGTCATTTACAGAATCACACTGACAACACAGGCTGATGGAGGCGGTTCCTCCTCCGGGGGTGTGTGTGTGGGAGGGGGGGGTTTATTTGGGGATGTCCTCCAGGGGGTCGGTGAGAGGGTCCATGCCGAGGCCGCCGCCCATTTCGGGCTGTTTCAAACGCTTGATGGTGTTTTTCAAGGCCTGCCTCTTGTTGCAGAACCAGACCCGGACCACCTCCCTGTCGTAGTTGAGTTTCTCGGCTATCTCCGTCATTTCCTGTCCGGACGGGTGCGTGTTCTTCTCAAAGTGGCTGTTGAGGATCTCCAGCGCCTGTGGGGTGAACGAGGTCCTCCGCTTGCGTTTTTTGGAAGGCTCGCTGCCGATAAACTCAGTCAGGTTCTGCATGCCGGACCGGTGGCGGGCTTCCGCCTCGGCCATCCAGCGCTCCAGAACGGGCTTAATCTTCTGGGCGCTTTTAGGGGTGATGTCCAACTTCTCAAACCTGGCAGGATATAAAAGGCCAGGGTTCAGTTTGCCAGTCAGACTGCTACCTACAGAGTTCTCTTGGGCTTCCTGTGGTAGGAAAAAGTGGCTTCTCAGGATGGTGTGTCTGGGGAGAATTGAGAAAAAAGAATCTTACTTTGGTGTCGCTGCCAGAACAACCATAACCTGATTCTAGTCTCCTCACCCAGAATGCCACGGGCTCTGAGACTCTTCCACACTACTACGACCCCCCCCGACTCCCTGCACTGACGCAACCCCCCCGACAAGTTACCCCTCTTCGTTTTACCACTGACATGACTCCGCTGAAACATTATGACCAACTGCAGCGGTCAGTGGCATCAAATCTCTTCATGTTGCGTCTTATCCTGGTGTTTTAAATAATGTAAATATCAGTTTGACCTTTACTCTATTTATTATATAAAAACAAAATTAAATACAAATAAAACCAAAGACTGAAAAAAGTTACATTAAAACTGTATCTTAAAATATGACTTATAAATAAAATTGTTAAGTTGAAATTGTTATTTTTTAATTACTAAAAATACAAAAAGCCTTAATTCTAAGGACAATGGACACAGTGTTAAAAGACAATAGAAGAATAATTTTATTTCCTCACAAAAAAGGGAATTAACAAAGGAAAATAAACGCTAATGAACCACAGTGAAAACAAACATGACAAATAGACATCATTTGACATAAATTCAATTTAGATGAATAATAAATAATGATGACAAGACATAAACACATAAAAACTAAAGAGAATTAGTTTAATTTATAACCTATGCATGGCTTTCTCACGCCTCGATCGACCGCTGTGTACAAGCAGCTGCTCTACTCTGAATATCTGGTAAATGACGTCGCTAAGTTATTTCTAAAAAAACATTCAAAAATGTTCAAAAATGTTTTTTTTAAATGTCAGCTGCGATCTTTGACCCTCATTTCAGCAGCAGTGGGAGAACAAATGGACCCAAACTAGAAAAATGTGTATTTCATATTCACACGACATCGTAGTAGTGTGGACGAGTCCGAGAGTAACTACTTTTTCACTTGGACTTTCAGCCCGACCTGGCAATCGCAGAGCAAGGAGAGAATATTTATAACTCCAGTCACTCAAGCACGCGAATACCACCCAAAAAACAAAGTATCTCCCAAATATTTAGTTAAAACAGAATTGTACTAATGCATGCAGTTAAATACTACGTCATCTTTTTATTCACATCTTGAATTATTCAGCAAATGTACATTTAATAAATTCTCAAACGCACTTATTCAGCATTAGATGCTAATGTTTGTTAACGATAATTTCTTTTTTTTACTCAACGTCGCCACCTGGTGCAAGTTTTGTTGATTGATTACAAATGCAAGTATGAGGATGAATGCGACGGGAAAACCGCCCCCCGGGAACTTTGAATAAGAAGAGAACGACGGGAGGTTAAAAGGGTCAGGAGCTGCTCTGGCGAGACAAACACTAGCTTGACATGATCAGTAGCTTTTAGTGCGACGCGACCACGGCCGCCATAGGTGTGATGGAAGGACAGCGGTGAGCCGGGGGGGGGGGGAGCCGGACCCTCGGGCCAGACGTCCGGTCACATCATCGATCCACAGGTACTGTGGCCAGATATGAAGTCGAGGAGCTGAGACATGAAAAAAGGGAACGATAGCTCCTTTGCTGGAACCCCAGAGGCCCTGAACGCATCACCTGCTCTGCTACACTTCAAGGAGAATAACTCAAATATTTAAAAAAGCTTTTAGAGGAAAATAAATGACACTCAAAGACTAGTAAAAAGAAATAAACTGTCCATAAAGTCTATTTTAGAGTCAATACATTTATTACTGATGTAAACTTTGCTTTATAAACACAGTTGAATAAATAAATAAATATTTATCATTTTCTTCAACGAGAAAACAACTTTTTTGACCATTCATGTATACAATGTTGAAGCTGAACATTGTGCATTTGAATTGAAATTTGTTCCATGTCACTACTATAAAGTCAGGATGTGCACTTTCACATGGACACAGAAAAACATGAATAACAAAATCAAACAAAAAAAATGCAATAAATTTAATAAAAATGATGTTACAAATGTGGCTCATTTAGACCAGTGTGATGATGAACTATTTTAAGTGACAAGATCTGCTTTTTTGTCTGAAAAAATAGCATTTTTGCCTAGTTTTATCATTTTACTACTTCTGTAAATCAATCACACTCCACATAATTTGGCTTTTGACAAACACAACTTTTTTTTCTTCTAACTATTGCAATACATTCATTTAAAGAAATGAATTTGACTGACTTTGAGTGAAATAACACATTTTTTACTCAACATTTAAGATGATTTTTGTAAAATTTATTTGGTCACAAAAGCTTATAATATATTATATTATTTCTCCATATAATATACAGTATATAAATATAAATATACTCTGTTCTATTTCAGACTCTGTTGCTGACAGTAGTTGCAGCTAGTTTGTTGGACGCTGACCCTCAGATGTTAACAAAGCAGCTGCAGTTTTGTTGGTAAACGCAGCCAAACTAGCAGGAGTTTGTCGGAGCTAATGAAGCGTCTGAGCCGCTGAGCAATGCGAGGAGACAAGATGGAGGCATCTGTCAGTGCGTGTTGAGCGTCCAGCTTCAGCACCGGCGCCCCCAGAGCTGCGGCGACATCCTCCAACTTCACGTCTGCCGTGATGCTAACTTAACTCAAGCGCGTGAAGTTGCGCCGCTACTTAAAACATCAGCGTGTCATGTCAGCGGCTCTTGCGTGTTTATTTTTGACGCTAATGGATTTTAATGTATGGTATAAATATTTCAATTATGCAGGCTGTGCATTTTTGATGTGGGATTTGAAGACTTTGCAACATTAGTCGAGCCGGGCCGCATAAGAACCCGACTCGGAACCGCTTCACATTTTATCGGCTGTTTGATGTTGATGGGATGAAAATTTAAAAAGTCTCGGGTGGAATTCTGTGACAAGTACAGCAGATATTAAAAGTTGGTGGAAATACGTCGTGTTCTTAGGCAAGTATTAACAATACAAAACAATATAATTATAATACACGTAACGTTGGATTGTTGGGTTCAAATATGATTTAGGCCTTTTTCTTTTTTAAGAATATTAAAAGGTGATTTGATTGTATAAAATAAATAAATAAAATGAGTTAAACAAATGAATAAAAGTCAATATTTTACAATAAAATATACAAAAAAACACCAACAAATAGCGAACAAAAATAAAAATCCATTAAAATAATGAAATGAATGTTAATCATATAAATAGATTAAGATTAGATTAATCAAAATTATTTGACTTTAATCATCATTAAATACATTTAGGAAGCGGTCAGCATTCTTACATTTGTTAATGTTCTAAAATGAATGTTCACGAGATACATAAACATATTTTATAGTTTAATTCTTCATCATTTCATTAATATAATTGTCCTATTTTGATAAGAACTGTGTTTTTGCTGCATTTGTTGGTGAATAAATATATATAAATAAGAAATACATGTATTATTCAACAACATAATAAGCACGAGTGTGATTATTAAAGATTAAAATAATAATATAATAATGCAGTTTCTATCGACACAAAGTTAAAATACGACTAACATAACATAACGAACGAAAGTGTTGACTTGAGTTAACAAAGAGTGGACGTCATGAGGGCGTGGATGAGAAACAGGTGAACGTTCAAAGACCTCCGGGACCGACTTAAACCGTCTGATCATCTCATGAATATATGATGCGGCGTTTACGTCTAAACGGTCCTCGCGCCGAGCACTAAACACGCCAATCTCATTACCGGATCATCACCGTCATGTTGCTCGCCGCTCATCCGAGACGAAGAGACCTTAGTAATAATTAAGTGCTTTAAGTGCTGCCTGTAATCCTGCTGCATGTATTTGGCATAAGAGACGCCGGCGCTGTCATGTCGGCGAGCGCCGGGACAGAGCGCAGACATGCTTCGTTTGTAATAGTCAATTATGTATTTTAATGTCTCTATAATGTGAGAGGATGAAAAATACATGACGGGCACCAGACGACGAGGCGGATGTGACAGAACTGGGACACGCCCGCCCGGAAGGGGGGGAGACGCCATCGGCTGCATCTTACCTGCAGATGGCGGACTGGCTGTAGGCCGGACCCTCGGCCGCGCTGAGCGCCTGGCCCACCTGCGTCTGGGTCAGGCCCAGCGACAGGCGGCGGATCTTGAACGCTTTGGCGAACTCTCGGATCTCCTCCAGGTTGACTCCGTCCACCTCGCTCTGGGCCGTCTGCGGGTCTGGATCACGAGACAACACGGTCATATTCATTCAGCAGGAGATTTTAGACAATATTTTGTGACTTAAAGTGATGGTTCATCGGAAATTCAAACTTCATTTTCTACTCACCCTAATGTCGACTAAATGTTGGATTTTTTTTTAGAGTAATCTGTTCTTTTTTTAGAGTTATAGGTAAAAATGTATGTTCATTTTAATGTAGCGACTGGAGCTCAGTGGTTTTGGTCTTCATCTACGTCCAAAAAGACAAAGACGCAGACGTTTATTTAGTGGAAGTTATTTCTCTCTCAGTTCCTGCTACAAGTTCATCCTCATTTAAACATACTGTATGTTTGCATACTCAAGATTTACGCTGATGGCCGAGCAGCTTCTGCTAAAAACTAACCGAAAATATACAGAATTAATACTTTTTTCTGAACAATTCCTCATGTCAAGGCTTCAATACAAGAGGGACGTTACAGGCGAGCAGTATGGAGGTATTTGGATGTTTTTAAGTGTATTTTTGGACGAAGACAAAGACAACTGAACTCCAGTCACTACATTAAAATGAACAAACATTTTTCTCTAAAACTCTAAAAAGGAACAGATTACTCTAAAAAAAATAATCCCAACTCTTAGTCGACATGAGCGGGAGTAGAAAATGAATTTGAATTTTTGGTGAAATATATCCCATATATCCCAGATGACCAAAAAAATAACCGATAATTAAAGCTTCAGGAGGAAAAGTCTTTACCAGAATGTAGTATTATAAGTTTTATTAAACCCTTGTGTTATCTCAGGGCCCAAAGGCCTGTAAACAGTGCTTGTGGTATCCCCTGTGTTGTCTCTGGCTCAGAGTGAACAACTTCAGTCACTGTTTCTATATTTCTAGAAGACATCCGATCGGTTGTATCGCAGGTGCAGCAGTTTAAGTCAAGAAGCCCAGATTCCATCTTTCAAAAAACTGCATGAAACTAATAGAAGATCTCTCCACAATATCCTTGGTCCGACCCAGGTCTCCTCCCATTAATCCAGATCACCTCAACATTAAAGAGATTTCAGACTTATCTACGCCTCTTAAAACCCATGACCTTTTCCTTCCCTCTCAGCACATGTTGGACTTATTCAACACTAAATAGATGGTCCTTTAAATGTGCTTTTATCTACCAGTGATTATCATAACATAATACCTTCATCAAAAAACATTTAAAATAAATGTTTTGCAATTGTAAATAAACTGAAAAAAATATTTTTTATGACACAAAACAATGTTGCAAGTTAAATGTATCCTATACTCACATTATTTGATTTAAGAAACTAAGAATGAATAATGTCTGAACAATTGTTCGAGTCTTGCAACTAGATCAACGTTTTAATTTGGATATTATGATAATGTAAATTATTTTGAATAAAATGAATTACTTCCATTTGTAATACTTGATAAACCTAATTATAAACCATGTTAAAACATAATCAAATGCCAATTATTTTGTCCGATGAATGAATCTATGATGCGTTATAAGGTAGAAAAGAGAAAACAAGCAGTTTTTATATAAGTGAGATATGATAAAATATAACTCACTTCTGACAATTTCCCAAAGGAGACCTCCTGAGGGATCAATAAAGTTTTACCTTACCTTACCTTACCTTCTGGAGAAGGTTTAGGATAATTGTCATACCAGCCATTAAAAGTAATATAATTTTCTTAAAACCCCGATTACTGTGTGTTAAAGTCCATTCCTTTCACAATAAGAGCAAATAACCCCAGGACAGGCCTGTGACTGACTGAGAATGAGAACCACTTCTGGGTCCTAACCCCAATTAAATAAATGTATTATTTAAAATAAAGTGAGGGTGGGAACGACTTAAAATGAATGAAAACATTTATCTCCTCTAAAGATTACTATTAAGAGAATGAAAAAAATAAAAAATAAAAGGGGAATCACATTTAATTCAAATATGAAGATGTTAAAAAAAACAAGAAGGATTTGGTCAAATGTATTAATCCACTACCACAAACATTTGATGAAATATATCTATTACTTTGATAAAATACACATTTTAGTAATAACACAAGTTAAATAAATATGTGCCAAAAACAAATAAACATGACAATCTAAAACATAATGAGTAAAATACCCTGAAAGATATATAAATCAATTAAAAAGATGGGCAAGTTGTGGGAAAATACCTTTAAAAAAGCGTCTCATAGGAAATATCATAATAATTAGAAAGTCATCACAAGATGACGTGTAAACCTTTGACCACAACTGTACAAAAACAAACAAACAAACAAACAAACAAACAAACGCTGAGTTGTTGCAAAGAAGAAGAAGAAAGTCTTTGTAGAAAGAAACTCTGCATTTGAGCAAATGAAAGGAAGAAACATCAGTGAATCATTTTGAAGAATTTGGCGGCTAATAAAAAGTGATTTCACGTTGTACATCAATGTCAGGTGCTCCGGCATCCTGCTTACCAAAGCAAAGTTTGTGCCTCTGAATTATTCATCCTGGTCATTATCAATGAATTATTAAAGGAATCCTCCAAGCGTATTTAAGCAAAAATCTATGGGCTGCCATCTCCTCGTGCATCATGAGTGACGTGTAGCGTATGCGGCGTGTTCCCGACGTGTGAACACTCGCAAGATGAGAGAGTGGAGAGTCAGGAGCGACTAAATGGGAGGGATGAGCACTCTGGGCTTCAGCTCCCATCATCTCCACATTGATGAGCATCTCTGAGCATCTCTGAGCATCTCTGAGCATCTCTGAGCATCTCTGCATCAGTCCCCGCGGACTCGCGCTAATGCTTCTCCTCTGGCTCGGACTCCTCGTCCATTTGTGTTCCTGGACTCTCGCAGGTCACGTTAGATGTTTATACTCCTGGAATATGTCGCGTCCTAAACTGCATTAACACGATAAGAAGCTGAGATGAGTTTAGTAGCAAGTCTGGTTAAGTTGATCAACTCTAAAGTCTGGTTAAGTTGATCAAGACCACATGTCTTCAATATTAGTCTCCAGTATTGTTAGGGTTCGATTAAACGTCCTATATCAAATAAATGCACTATAACATGACCTTTTCTGAGTGATTTATAATACGAATACAACATGACTGTCAAATTGACTTGATGAAATTAGTGAAATGTAAGAACTTGATAATAATAACCTTATCAAGTTCTTACATTTTAATGTTTACGTGAAGAAAATACTTATTTTGATTATTAGACACAGGAATATTTGGTGTATCTCTACAAAGGTATGTAAGACACTGCTTGTTCCTCAGAGTTTTCTTTTAATCTTTAAAAAAAAAAATCCATTCAGACCTAAAGAAGCTTTTAGATATGGAGGCAGTTTTAACAAATTGAAATATTTCTGAAATAATCTTTTTCAAATGAAAATCTTGAGCTAGTTTGAAACCACAAAAGGAGTGGAGTAAAAGTATCATGATGTTCTGTTCTATGTTAGTCTTTGTATCCTTTGTCTTTGTTGTTTTTCTTTGATCTATATTCTTTATCTTTAGACTTAGTTTGTATCATCTTGTTCTTTCTCTTTATTTCTCTTTGTTCTTGTTCTTATTTTATTTTGCTATTTTTAATTAAAAATTGCTGTATTTGTTGTGGATAATCGGAAAAAAAATTCCCAAAAGAGGCCTCCTGAGGGATCAATAAAGTTCTACCTACCTACCTACATTTAAGTATTATATTAGAAAAATATTAGTGGTGTTATTAAAAATCTATATGGTGATATAATAATAATAATAACAATAATAATAATACTAATGCTAATAATAATAATAGTAATAATAATAATATATTTTTCACGACACTGTATTGATATTAGTACTGTCGATTATTTTATTTAGGCTTTTTATTTTCCACGATAGTTCTGTAATGGTTTACAGTTCAAAAAAGTGTTTAAATTAAATTAATTCCATTTTTTTAGTGTTTGTTTTTATGTTTTTCTTCTGTTGTTCAATTAAATTTCCGGCCGATAGATGGCAGCAGTCATTATGTCGTCCGCAGATAAAGCAACAAGAAAATCCTAGCAATGACTGAGGATGAGAGGATACAGTCGACTCCAGCAACTTTTAAAGCTGACGTTTGGACATATTTAGGTTTCAAATAAATTAAAGCAGTTACGACTTTGTCATGATTCATATGGTTTGAAAATTCTGCAACACCAGAGATCAAGTACTCGACAATACTACGAATATATCCTTGTTCCTACAGTATCAGGATATATTGTATCTTTGTCCCTGTATCATGATATGTATCGTATAGCCAACATCTTGACAATACACACCCCTAGAAAATAGATAACTACACAATAATGTGGGTCATGGATATATTTACACCTCAGAAATTGATTTTTTTTTTTTTAAACGTTTTTGTTTTTTACTTTGATGGACAACTGAGCGTCTCATAATACGATGACGCTTTCAGAGACTCACTGCTTTTTTTAATCAGTTTCCTCTGTTTGTGTCCAGTTGTGACATTCCATCATCTCTCTCTGGCGGACGACCGACTCTGTCAGGAGTGTTTTCCCTCTATTTCCTCTGTAAGTGACACTGAGAGGAAGTGATGCGTTCCGTACTCAGCATAAAGCATTAATTCCATTTGCCCTCTTGATTCGGTGCAGTTCTCCGAGCGGTTCGGCGAGATCTTTCCCAGGCGAGCGCTCGTACATAAACACCATGTTTACCATCGGCTGATCAATAGCGACTGAGCTTTATGATTAAATTCGGCTGCTTTTTGTGGCTGCTTTGGAAATACGTTTACATGGCGTTTCGGTGAATTGGCTCTGACAAATGAAATTTATTTGAGAGTTTTTAAAGGCTATAGCTGCACGTTGACAGGCCGTGACCCGGTGATTTATACGGCTCCTCCGCGGGCTCGTGAGCGGAATTTATGTTTATTATACGCAGCGGACGCCACTTTGAATCGTCGAATAAAGCAGCGATGTGACAGAATAAAACAATTGCAGGAGGCGTATCAGTCAGGCACTGTCCACACGTCGGTACTGGAGGCTGTCATGTTACGGTAAACCACTTCTTCACCTCAACTGCTCCCAAGATTTGGAATATAAATAAATATAAATGCTTCATCCAGGAAGAGCTTTTCTCCGGACTCTTCCTGGAACGTCTCTGTTGCTGTGTCCATACGAACTTCATGGAATTATCACAATGATTTAATAATAAACATACGTAGTTTGTTGTTCTTATAGGTCAAGTTAAGTGAATTAATAAACCTCAAATAATTTTATTTCATTTTATACTGAAAGAAATCCATATATAGGCCATGAGAGAGCGCAGAACTCCTCCAAGCAGCTACTATTGTCATTGTTTTATCCACTAAAATTGTCCAAAATTTGTCATTTGTCAAATTTTTTAGCATTTGAAATGTTATTAAACAAAGAGCTTAATATGACAGAAGCCTATGGAACATGCTAGCACTACACAGTTGACAGACAGTGAAGAATCCAGATGGTGATTTAAAACAATACAATATTTTTCTTTTTATCGACAATACCTCAGAAATTTACAGGATCCCTTCATAAATTTTTCTCACAGACAGATAAAGGTTTTACTTCCCTCTGAGGTATAGGTACAGTACCTACAGTATGTGTGTTTTTTTTCCAACATTAATATGAATACATTTCTCCACATTGTTATCTGGAGTAAAATTCAGACTCATATTTAGCCAAAGAAAAACACTAGCATTAGCAAGTATGCTAGTGTGACTTAGATCCAGAATAACCACTGATGTAGTTGAAACTTTACTACTTTTGATGGAATTACAAATAATTGTATATATTTTAAAACCTTAGACAAGCAATGTCGCTCACTTTAAGATAAAAATTAAGATTACTGATAAACCGCTAAAATAGCTAACAAAGCTAACATTGCTAACACGGCTTATGAGTAACTTTTACAGGAAGTTAAGACACTTAAATATAAAATAATAATTTTTAAAATAATCATTGTATATTGAATATATATTTAGATTTTTTTCCGTTTAATTTTCAACATTTACAATTATGAAAAAATACTTTTATGTTTTTTTTAATATTACAAGTTTAATACTAGTTTTGAGATATCACTCTTTTTTTTAGTTGCGTCTTTTTGTGTAATGTTAATGATTTATTCTTCACATTAGGGTAGAAACATCTGAACAGATTGAGGAAGAGACGGTAAAAGACGTCATGACTTACTGCTGACCAGCTGCCCCACGCTGAGCGCCGAGGACGAGGAGGAGGTGGAGGACGAGGACGAGGCCTGGTGGAGAGGACTCTGTCTGTGAGGCATGTGGAGCAGGTTTGGTTGAGCGGAGGTCGGACCCGTCTGACCCTGCTGGGCTGGAGGCAGCTGCACACAAGCACAGGGACGTCGATCAAACACTAGCACCCGTCATCCCTGCTGCACTGGAGATGAATCGTCGAGCTCATGGTCAGAAATACAAACATTTGAGGTTCAATTGACTAATAATGAGTGTCATGTGACTGTATGAAGAAATACATACAATGTGTTTAAAAATGATTATTATGTTGGATTTAATGACTGTTCATTTAAAATCAAAAACAACAAAAGAACAATAACGTTTTTAGTAAAAAAAAAAGTTCCAAAAGTTATTGAAATGTATTTAAATAATAATTTACAAGATTGAAAAAAATAATAAAAACTACTTACAATTGTATTTAACTGACAAGAAAGAACAAAAATAATGAGAAAAGTGATCAAAAGTTATTGAATCATATTTAAATAATGATAATATTAATAAAGGAATAAAAACTACTTAAATTGTATTTAACTTAGAATAAAAATATACATGTGAGAACAAATAACAAAAAAAAAAATTGAGATTTAATTGAGAGTTAATCAAATTAAAATAATAATAATAAGATAATAATAAACAAGATAAAAACAAAATAAATAAAAAATACTTAAAATTGTATTTAACTGAAATTAAAGATAGCACAAAGTTAATAATAAATACCAATAACAATCTGAAGTCATTTAATTAAATTAAAATAAAACAAGATTTTTCAAGAAGGAAAAACAATGATTTTCAGGAAGAGGAAAAATCTGAATAGATGCTACAATTTTACATATGTATCAATCATTTTAACAAAAGTAAATAAATGTGAGGGAGAAGAAAATGTGTGAAAAATGTGAAGCAAGCACAACATATACATAAATATATAACAATATTCTTAACAATAATAAACAAATCAATAAATTGATAGAGAAAAAAAAAGTATTTGACAAAGAATAACAATATGGATGATTATAAATAAATAATAATCTCATGTATGTGTTGAACTCTAACTGTATGTTGACGATTAGAGTGACAAACATTTAGACAATTCACCGAAAACTGCTTCCCTAAAAAGAGAGCAGGCGGCTGCAGCAGGAAGTAGCTTTCGATCGCGAGAATCGACGCAGGAAACTCAGGTGGACGAGTGTGAAGAGAACAGCTCACGACAATTAGACGACTCTCTCTCCCCTCCACAGACGGGCGAGCAGACTAATCAGCGGAGAGTAAATAAAAGTGTGGACCCAGCAGTCTCTGCACATCAAACACTGCACACACACTCGCGCTCCGACGCCACGGAACAATGTATTTTCATGTTTTATGCACATTTGATTTGCGTTTACACGATCAAGATGGCTGAGCTGCAGGGGCGTCCCCGTGAGCGTGGACGGCTCCTTCTCTGCTATTAATTATTTTCTCCGTGGCATGTGTTTGTTTTGGATGGCGGAGGGTGTCACCGGCGCCGAGCGCTCCGTCAGGACCGTTGACAGGCTCGGAGAATTATCTGGCTTCACTGGAAATGTTCCAGACTGTAGACTCCTGACAACCGTAAATTATGCCGGGGACAATGTGTTCGCTCGGAGACGGCACCGTAAACACTATTTGCAAATGTGATCATTCGTGGGGAGGAGAAGAAGAAGAAGATCAGTCCGAGTTCACTCGTCCACAGGAGTCTGGGACTCGGTGATGGTGATGTCATCGTTAAAGAGCGATGGAGGTGCTGACGACTATCGTATCCAGGCGTGTTCCTTAACCAGAGTGGACCATTTGAACTTCTCTCAGTTCTCTGGACAAGAGTGGACTTAACAACCGATTGAACTGCCTTCTTCCTATGAGAGGAAGCAATAGAGGTTCTGATCCAAGTCTGTAATGAACGACTGAGAACCTCGAAGAATTGTTTCTTGTGATACAACTCAAAAAAATGCTAAATATAACAGTTACTACAGATGATGTGGAGTCACGAAGCTTTTCGGCTGAATAGTTGTATTTCTTAGTAGCGTCTTCTACACGTGACAGGTATTAGGAGCTCACTAAAATGACTACATTCATGGGTTGGACGGGCTGTAGCGATACACTAATCTCACCATATGATAAACTCAGCTTACGATGTGATAAATCGGTAAATAAGTAAGTAAGTAAGTAATATTTATTTATATAGCGCTTTTCCAGACCAGGGTCACAAAGCGCTTAAACAATCAAAACAATACTCAAAAAAGTACATACTTTAAAGATCAAGATAATACTGAGAACAACACAGGAGTTCCAGAAAATCAAGGAAAAGCCTGAACAAATAGAAACGTCTTAAGATGTTTCTTAAAGGAGTCAGTAGATCCATCAAGCGCAAAGAGAGAGGTAGCTCACGATACGATTCGATCCGATATATTCAGCTTACGATGCGATATATTTCCATACATTTGCATTCTTTTGGAATGATTTTAGTAGGACACTGAATTTTAGAGACATCTTGTGATTGTTCCACTCTCCTGGTTGAATTATTGGAACTGAAAGACAAAGTATGTCCAATAGTCAGCTGCTGGAGTCTACTGTATCCTCTCGTCCTCAGTCATTATCGGGATCTCTCAGGATTTCGTTTTTTCCTGCAGTTTTTCGCATCTTTTTTATTTTCTTTTCTTTGTTGAATTAATTGATAATTGATTTTTGTTTCTCAATATATATCCATTTTTTCTCACTGAATATTGTTTTATGCGTGGATATGGTTTTGACTTTTGAATGAGATAATTTTCAGGCTCAAAAAACAATACAAACTTTTCTTTCCAAACCTCTTCTCACTCCCTCTCAGTGAACCCATCGCTGATCAGGTGTGCCTTTTTTTTAATCTCCCTAAAAAAGTCTGGTTTACTGAGCAGGTGAATCCAGTCCATATGGGTCACAGCCGTTACCGTAATGACCCTTGTATGAGTGCATCACAGGTTCATCATCTGTGGAGTTTGAATTTCGTTGTTGCTTGATTTAGGATAAACCTTTTACATTTTCAGTGAAATTAGGATGTCAAATATTGTCGACAGCATTTTTAAAATAAGGGTTTAGTTGGAGGTGGTGTACTTACTTCAACACCTGACTAGAAGATATAAGATCAATGTTTTTTATATTGAAATATGAGTGAAGTTTAACTTCACTCTGATGCTGCTAAAATGAAACTTTGTGACAACAAGAGCGGTGCCGTCCAAACACTAACTTCCAGAGTGTCTCTGGTCGATGTCCTAGTCAGTCAAGAAGGGTCAGAAATCAAGCTAAACAAAAGAAAACCCCTCCAACCGTCCTCCTCCTTCATGCCCAACCATCTCAAATGTAGACTCTTCTCTCTCCTGAAGCCTAAAGAAATGACTGCTGTCGCTGGATCGGTGAAGCTGAAGAGAGTCTTTGATTGGAGATGGAAGGAAAATTTAGGAGGACAAAAAGTCTTAAGTGTCTCGGTTTTTGAAGTGTGGTGATGAAGTGATTTTTGGGGAGTGTTTCCCCTCAGCAGGGGCCAAACACTTGATGAAGAGTGTCCCGTTAACATCCACAAAAACCATCCAACAAAAAAAAAGTTGCTCGATGATTCATATCAGAAGTTTTTTTGTTTGGACAGAGTTCATTTTCGGCGTCTTCTCGTGCGTTTCGTACCTGCTGTCCGGGCTTGATTGGCGACAGCGTGATTCCCTGGGTGTTGATGACGGGCAGGATCTGATTGCCGATCACCGTGGCGATGATCTGGCCTTGAGCGTTGGTCAGAAGCTGAGGTGTAATTGGCTGTACCTGTAGTGCCGGGTTACCACCCCCTGATTGGTTGGAGGGCCCTGCAGAGTTGGGCATCAGTGGGATCGTTCCAATTATCTACAAAGGGGGGCGGAAAGAAGATGAAATCAGACGGGGAAAAAAAAGAGAAGAAGAGAAGAAGGAGCCGTGAGGCTAAATGCAGAAGCTGTCTGTTTTAATGATCTGAACCTCTGTGTCTGAATGACCTGCTCGTGGGAGGGAATACGATACAAGAAAAAACACAGTTTAGACAGTTACCTGCAGATATCTCAAGGACCAGAAATCATTTATTACAGTATAATACAACATGATACATTTCAGATTTGTGATTGAAAAGGTTGTTTTTTGAAATAACACAGGAAAGAAAAGGACCTGGTGAATGGAAACCAGAACTGAAATTGAAGTAAAAAGTCTTTAAATGAATGCTTCACGTGAAATAGTGACTTTATTGGACATTGTGTTTAAAAACAAAGTCTAAAAGAAATTTAGAGCTAATAAAAAAGGTAATAGTCTAAATGTATTTTTCCATCAAAACTAAATACATAACTTAGTATGTCATATATTACAATGTGTGATGGAAAAAATTACCGTAACTCTTCTATCAATATTGCGCGGCTCGATTATAACAGATTTTTCAAGTCAAAGTCAATTTATATACATTTCAGCAAAACAACTTAAACAACTTTAGTTTTAGAAAGAAATTTAGAAAATTTGAATAAATCTTCATTGTGAAAAAAAAAAATCAGACACAAAAAGCAAAAGTAAGTCATTTTTATTTCTAAAAAGAGCAACTAATGTGAAAACCCAACTCTCCTGACTCACTCTCATGTTTGAATTTTTTTGTTGAAGTCTTCTTCTCCAAAATACAGTAATTCTCTCATCATGACCATGTTTTGAACTTATTACTTTGTAAAGTTCTCCACCGTCTTAAATCTCAGCGAATGAGTGGTTTCGAGAGCAGAGTAAATTATGATGTAATAATGGGCTTGGCCCCCCGCTGCTTCTTTCTCAATACATATCCCTAGGAGACTCCTTGGATTCAAGACGCTGCATGATAAACAGATGCTTGCTTTGTGACCCTGGTCTCGAAAAGCGCTATATAAATAAATATTACTTACTTACTTACTTACTTTACCAATCACAGCAGAGTGGGCGTGGTTATGGTAAACACAATTTTAGCTTTAGAAAAAAAAAGAGTTTTCAGTGGGCGGAACTTAAGCATATTTTCTAATGTCTAATGTCCAACATCTATTTAAGATAAACTTAAATAAATACATAAGTTGCCACCTTTAAATAAGAAAGGTAAAACTCTACCCAGGATGAACGGTGAAGATCTACATCTAGTTAGTACATCTGGCACCAATGGTTGACTCAAAATCAATGATGTTTATTGGTTATCGAGACCTAGAAAAATACCGGTGTTTAAAATAAGATATTGACACTAAAACTGATGGAAAGAATAAGATTTTTGTCGGGGGACAAACATGGAGATCATTAAGATAGATTGTGTCTTCAAAATAAAAAGGCAATATCACGAGACTCATATTAAAACCTTTGGGACAATAAATGGGATCTAATGACCATATTCATGTGGATGTGTTTCTGTATTAGCATCAGTTTGTAAGACAAAAGACACACTCACCACAAACAAACGATGCGAGACAGTTAATTTGACCACATTTTTAAAAGTAGTTTCATTCTAGGGGAACTCTTTAGGTTGCTTAGTATATCTCAATGAACCCAAATAAGATATAAGGATTCATGTCATTTATTTTTTTAAACAATAATTTCTGATTTCAATTATTCATTTAACACAATAAATAAACACTCTTAAATTAACTTTAAATTCAATTTTAAATGAGAGTGTTACATAAGAGACAGCAGCTCTGAACAAATATTCTAATAATCTATTTAAAATAATAGTTTTTTCATCCAGATTAATTAAAAAAACCTACAAATAAAACTCCTTCACATCCAAATGTTTGGTGTCTGACTGCAGTGAGAGATGTAAATATAAAAACATCACCGGGAGTCAAATTAAATATGTTATTAAGAGTGCTTTGTACGCAGTAGTTTGCAGTGATCATCATTCAGGCTGAACCCGGTGAAGCCCCGGCAGACCGCTGCGAGCACCCGGCAAAGGTCAGCGCCCAATACCTGTGTGTGTGATGGTGCACACCACTGACTGTATTATCCATCAGCAGGGCCAGGACCGGGACGAGAGTGTGTCTCCGCTCAAGTGTGCGGTGTGTGCTTAAGTGTCTTTGTTTGTCTCTGCTGAGACGCTCACAGAGTGCTGGGAGACCCTGATTTCACCCGCTTTCTCACACACACACACACACACACACACACACACACACACACACACACACACACACACACACACACACACACACACACACACACACACACACACACACACACACACACACATGCACGCACACACACGTGTGGGAGGAAGTGGACGCAGAAGAAAACAATGAGAAGGAAGAGCATGAGAGACAGGAGCTTCAGATTCGACTCTCAGGGTCCCAGGGGTACTTAAAGGCTCCCCTCCGTCGGCCGACTCTCTCCTCCTCAGTGGCTGTAATCAGGAAAGGCAGATCAAAGGTGGCGGCGGAGTGTCACTGCAGCGTTTTAGCTCTCAGAGCTGCCACGAGTGCAGCTTTAGGGGGGACTTAGCGCCTCTTCACCATGATGAAGGTTAATGTCATCCTGAGTCGCCCCCCCCGCCACCGACCGACCCCCCCGCTGACACTGGTCCTCCACCGAGCCTCATTACACCAGAGAGAACTCAACACCCGTCATTGCAAATTCTCTTGCTCGGCCTCCAAATTTCGTCTTTGATATAAATATTTTTCAACTTCAGTATCGAGACAAGACTGTAGGACGGTGGGAAATGGACATAATGTACATGTTGTTGTAACCATGTGTCGTTCTGTTGCAATCGCAGTTCAGATGTTTTTGTTTGGGTACAAACGGAGGAATTCTGGGAGCCAAAGAGTGCTGTGAAATAGACAGGGGATGTGTTTCTTGTTCTCCACTAGAACTGTAGACTTAAAATGTATTTATTCTTCTTAATACAACTGGTCATTTAAGGTCACGAAGCAGCGCAACACTGTCCATCCTGGTTAGCAGTGGGTATTGTTTTGGTACCATCACACATTAGGACCAAGGTTTTTAGATACGGTCCTGGTACTTAAACAGGGCCACACATTTTTCTAAGGCAATTAAAAAAAAGATAAAAAACTATAATTGTCCTTCTTTTGTGATCTTTTGTAACAAAAAGTATCTGTGTTTTCTCCTGTCAGGTACTTTCAATCACTGAGCAAATGTTAAATTTTCAAGTATGTGATATTAAGATTTTCAATTGCAAACATTTTTGGACAAAAAAAAAGCGAAATGCAAAATGCTATAGTCTTTTGGAGTGATATCTTATTATAACTATATTGTAACTGTTTTAAAACCTTAACAGGAAATTTAAATATTACATTTTTGGGTACAGTTAACCAAATAAGTAATACATAGATAAGATATTTGGTATATATATATAAATAAAATAACTGTAGAAGAACAGCAGAAGAAGTAGAAGATAATTTCATTTATGCACCCGAAGAAGAGCCGTTCACAATAATTAAATGCTTTTAAATGGCCCTTTTTGAACAGGAATTGTTAACAGGATGTTATATAAGTCTATTATTGAGTTATTGATTAAGCATCGCTGTGGTTTTAACACCAAGTTCATCTCACCACACATATGCTTCCCCATCTTTCATTGAATTAACATCCAATCTTCTTCAAAAGTTCAAAAGTATTCATAATTTCTTACCTAGCGATATGTGTTTAATTCTCTCGAGGCCGCTGGACCTTTTGTCTGACATCTTAAAGCTCCGCATAAACTACTGGCAGAATAATTCATCTCATATTTCAGGCCACCGGGAGAGTGCGCGAGTGAAATACAGTATATTAAATAGCTAAGTGGTCACGGCAGCCATCAACAAATAAGCGCAGCATTACTCGACTCCCTGGTCTCTGCTGAGGGTATTACACCCCCCCCCCCTACATCCCCTCCCTTGTCTCTTTGACATAATAGGGAACGATCAGCGACAGAAAGGTTCGCCGGCAATCTGTAATTCATCCCTGCCACGGCTCATTTGCTTACCTTGCCTCGCATTAGGGAAGAGATAATTTATCTCTCTCTCGGCGCCTGTAATGTTCTGCTGCCACTTAGCATATTTTATTGCCCGGCCTGACGCCCGAGTCTCCAGAGTCCCACTGATCCTGCTTTGCATGCCACCACGGCGGGGGAACTTGTTCCGCTCAATTATTCATCATCATCGCACTAAGTGGTTGTTCTATAAGCATAATAGAGGAGCAGGAGTGTGACAGCTTCGCTCTGGTCCTCGTCTCCACGGAGCCAAGAGTCGCTCGCCGAGGAGACGTCAGGATCGCCTTCGGTTCAACCAAATAATCCTGATCTAAGGGAGCCATCTAGGTTTTCTGCGGCGGGACTACAAAACTCACTTAGGGTGGATATTTTAAGACAGCAGACTTCTCATGACAGGGAGGACAGAGTGTGCAAGACTTGATGGGGAGTTGTTGGTTAAACTCTGCCATCTGTAAATATATTTTAATACAATGTATTATTCATTTACCCATCCGTCTATCCATTTTTAAAAAAAATATTCTTCGACATTAGACAACCATTTCCATTAGGTCCATTTCTGCCTCTGCTATTTGACCTTCCACTAACTTTAGACCCTCAAGCAGATTTTTCCTTCACAACCAGAAGTTCAATGGTAATATTTTATAAGTTTTTATGAATTTTAACTCTCTGCCCATTCTTTACTCCCCTCAGAAACCTCTTCTAGCTCTTCTGGACCAACAAGAGACAAAGTCCCTCTATGTGTCCTGCCCTGGTGGAGAAACTCTTCTTCTTTCAGGAACAACTCTAAGTTGGTCCCAAAATTGGGATTATTTTCCTTTTAGCTTTTTCTTTCACCACAACCAACACTGAACTGAGCCATTTTCAAAGCCTCACTCCTGAACTGAACTCCTGTTTTTAAAACGGAAAATAACTTTAATTTGCAATTAAAAAAGACAGAAGAGGATATAAAAATGAAAACTCGTTGAATTGGAAAAGAAGAAGAAGAATCGATACATTTTTACAATGACCAATTCTTACAATGAAAAGTGTTTTCAGTGTTTTGGAAATAGGTTACAGTGTTTAAACTTTCCTCTGGTGATTTGTTTTCAACCTTGTATTTTTTTTCTACAAACAGCAACAAAGTCTGTGTTTCCCGCCGCCGCTAAAAGCTCCGGAGTCGAACTGCCCTCTGCGTTCTCGCCCCAGCAGAACTCATTAAGATTATGCTGCTCTTGTTTCCAGCGAGAAGTCATCTCATCCCTCCAGCCGGGGCAAATCCGTGTCTTTAGCCACGGTAGCCGCCAAACACCTCTGCCAACAGTGCCTTCTCCCTCTTACACGGCGATTTGAGACACACAAAAACAAAACTCTTTTTTCTATTTGAACACTAAAATACAGAAGATTTGGACTGAAGTACGGGTTTATTGCGTTGCTCCGTCTATCAAGAACCTTTAACATAATACTTTACAACAAACATCATGTTAACGTTTTTTCTATAAGCCAAGACAGGCCAGAAGATGGACTTAGGGTATTTTCATAAAACAATCTTTGATCTCCATTATAACCTTTTTAATATCACACAAGGCTTCTACGAAAAGATCCCATGAGTCAATTGAAAACAGCACAAAGTGAAGAAGTAAATGAAATTTCCTAAATACTGAAAAGTCTGTGACAAAGTTATCAGTTTTGTGTTGAACTGGTTAAAAATATAGACACTTTATATTGTGATCTTCTGTATGAGATAACTGTTGGTGTGATCGTTTACATCTAGCAGCATATTAACACTTCATCATGTCTTCAGGAGAAGTTTGGTAGTATGAAGGATGCAGAGAAGCAAGTAGAATCAGGACAGAATAGACGAATAGTTGTAGTATTTGGTCAGTAATTCATGGATAAAGAGGTAGAGAAGAGAGTGTAGGCGGGGGGGAACGACTCAGTATTGTATTGTATTGAGTGAAGTGAATTGAGCTTCAGACTAAGTCAGGCTCACAGTGGTGTAGGAAGGAGAGACAGTGGACATCCAAAGACGATCATAGACGAATGCTGTAGCGACTGTTGACCAAAATTCCTATTAAGTACAATCCTGAAAAAGTAATACATTTACAATACCAAAGATAAGAACCCCAGTTGTACCTCTTTAGTGGGGCTTGTATTGAACTTGCAGCGCTCCTATGGGTCTTCACTTGTTGGCCCGCACTAGCAGCGTCCTAAGGGTATCGAGCCCACAACCGGGGGCTAATGGCAGTGAAAAGGTGTGATGGGGGTTGGGTGTGGGTGCTGTGGGCGGACTGGAGTGTGGATTTTTTCCACACCACAAAAGAGTATTGCATTTCATAGCCCACGTTAGCGCCTCAAATAAAAGCCAGATTTAATACCGAATATGAAGTGTTTTGAGAAAAATCTATACCTTAACAACATTCTGGCTTTTATCCAGCGTTTTAATTACCGCGGCAGACGAGGCCAAGATAAAAGAATCTCATTGATTCTCCTTGGAGACTAAAGAGGCTCCGGCCGATATAATTAAGCTTTAAAAACATATTGGACTCCAAACATCCATCAAGCCTGCCACTTTTCAAGGTCCCTGCAGATCACTTCATAAAAAAAAAGGTCTTTTGACAGAATTGTCAGGAAATTAGAAAGGTCGTACGACAGCGAGCCATGTTTTAAATCTGAAGGAGACGTGAGTCGTGAGTGAGACCGTCGCCTGAACAAGAGACAGAAAGGACAGCGAGTGAAGGAGATTTCTGTCCATTCGTTGGACCTTCTTCCTTGAGATCCAGTCGGAGATGGTAAGGCGGTGTGATCTCAATGTGTTTGGGTAAAAAGAAGTGGTTGGGGGGGGGGGGGGGGGCAGACCTACTGATAGGGTAGTGCATGTTTCAGAACCCTGAGTCTGAATAATGCTGTGGAATAATGAGGCGGGGAGCAAAGGATGTAGCCCTGGGCTTTGACCGTCTCCGTGACCTGATTATGTCAGGGAGTGTCAGCCGCCAAGACACAACAAAAGCACAGAGCATCCCATCAAGACCACATCCACAGTGATCTGTCCCCAACGCTGCAGGCACCTTTTGAGCCAGGAACGTCCATACTGTCTCATTAGCCGCGTTTAGCATCAAACCAGTGGAACCGACTCACACTGGTGGTGGAACCTCGTGGGTGTTATCCCAGGAGCAGGACGTCTAATTTACTGGTGCATAGATGGACTGGTACTGTACGTCTTTAAGGGGTGAATGTGCCGCAATGTAGTTATTGTGTACTTGATAAGGCACTACATTGTCATTTAATCTATTAAAGAACTGATTTAATGTAGTGTCACATACGCCCGCTTTTGTGGCAAAACATGAAACATTTGACTTAAACATCACAGTGGATACATTTCCTGGGGGAGCCACGTTCCCTACTAGTTACAGGGAAAAATACAATAATAAAATCAAATGCTTTGGGACAATTATTCCATGGCATCTGATGCATTGCTTATAGAAAACTACTATGGACGAAACACATTTACAATATGTTAATAAACCTGTTTTTTTTTCCAAATAATATTTTTGGTCATTTTTTATCTTTTTCAGGGTTTTCAGTGGGAATAAGTTGAGGTGCCCTATTTATGTTTGAGATAAGATTTGACTGGAGGAGATCAAGTATCACTAGTGAGGGAAGAATACAGCAGACGCTCCCCCCGATCGGTGGTGGTAAAAAGAGAGCTAAGCCAAGAGGCAACGCAAATGGCCACAAACAGTGAACAGGTAGTTACTGAAATAACAAGATCGCAGGTACAAGTGGGCGGACATTAGCTTTCTCCACAGGCTAGCTGGACTCTCCTGGAGGTCGAGTGAGAAGCATGAGTCAATCTGTTGGGCTTCTCTGCTAACGTTGCTGCCCCTGCGACCCGACCCCGGATAAAAGACAGAAGACAAGACGAGGCTATTAAAAGTAAAATAAGAAAAAATAATAAATTGAAAAAGTGAATTTGGATATGTAAATGCTACATAGAAAATACCTATAACTCAACATAAAATGTGTTCATTGACATTAGTTTTTAATCTATTTTTTCTACAATAATACTTGTGCTGTAACTCAGACTTTAACGCAGTATTTTAACAGTGAGAAGGACATACTGTAAGTAAGTAGAGGGAGGGAGTACTAGGGCTCGGTGGGCTTCTCTCTAATATGTTGCAGTGTGAATGCTTCAATGAGATGATTCATTAGATAGCGACCCACAATGACAAGCGTCATCGTTCAAGCCTTTGGCTACTGATGGAACAATTCTGCAGCCACCCAGTAAATATGACAAGGTCAGCGTTTTTGCAGCGACAGGCACATGTGGATAAGACGGAGAAGGGCTTTTTGTTTATTCCCCCACAAGCTTAATATATGTTGGAGCGGCCACTCGGTTTCAAGCAAACCATCAACTCCGCCTCAAAAGCTCTGATGAACCCACTGTTAACAGACCGACCAGCAGCACTGAGAACATCAGGATCAGAATGGTAATTCAAGAATATTCACCAAGAATATGAACAAAGTTTTGCATAAAAATTAATATCTGTAATATTTCATTATTACAATTGTGACCTTGATGCTTAATGTACTACATACTAATATATATAACATAACAGTCACATTTGTTAAGTAAAAATAATAATATTTTTCTGTTTAACATCTAACACCATGACAATTACATATTTTAGATCTACGTGACACTGATATCACTAGCAGGAGCCGAGGTCTCAAGCAATTTAAAGATTTTTGAAAGGGTAAGATGTAGTCGGTTTAGCTTAACTTGACCATCACGTGACATATGATAGCTAGAGAAAGTTTTTTTCCCAACTGTGCATAAGCATAGCTAGTTGCTAACAGAGTTTGGTTGTAATTTTGAGGTGAAAAGTACTAGTATGTAATATGTAATAAATGCTGTACTAAAGTATTGATCTCCCATTATTGTGCAACGCTTCTATTCCACGACATTCAACAGTCCTGACTTTTTTTCTTAAGCATGCTGTTGGTCTGAGACTCACCTGGCCCTGTGCGTTGGTGACCAGTTGTCCAGTCGCCCCCTGCAGGTTGGACAAGGTGTTGCTAAACACTTGGGAGCTGGCGATGGAACCCATCGCTGCTGCTGCTGCTGCCGCCTGACTGGCCAGAGGATTCATCTGTACAACAACAAAAACAACCATTCATGAGATCACTAAACCTTAGAGTTAAGAGTTAAGACAACATTTTCACAGACGTCACTTTTCAGCTTCGACACCTGGTGTCCAAAACACAACAGTGATGGAGTTAAAAATCCTTCACGAGTGTTTCTTTGGTTGATCGTATCACCACTTTTCAGGCTTTTCTTGACCTTTTATTGGGGTAAACATTTGATTGTCTTTGGGTTGTGATTCTGTCTGGACCCTTTCTTTCTTTTTGAAATGACCTATATTTTATTCAGCTTTTTTGTATAAGGTAAAAAAAAATCACATTATATTTTAAAGGGTTAATTCTCTCTGATATACAGACGTCTTGAAAAGCCATGATGTTAGATAGAGAAAGGTTTGAAAGGTCGTTCTCGGCACCACCATAATACCTCTGAAACTCACTCAAAACATGGGACCTCAAAACCTTGTTGTTTACAGTCTAAAATGGCAGAAATATTTTCATGTGAAAAAGAAAAGTCTCTTCTATCAAATCTAGGCGTGCCAAGTTGTCGTACGGCTCTGGTCATGTATGTTACACCTTGTGACGTATAATTTGTGATATTTCTTCAGCATTTAGATTCTAAAAATCCAGTTGATTCCATTCAACGGCTTCTTATTTTAAATACTGTACCAGCCAATGGTAGATTGACTTGTTCGATTTTCTCATTTGAAAATATTTGGTTGAAATTTATTTTTAAGCGAAACTTCAAATCCGTACCAACTTTATTTTGAAGGGCTCCTGTTGATCTTGGCAGCTGGGTATGTGTTCCTTCTTTGGCTATCTGCAGTGCGGTCTGTGCAGTCCATCATAGACATCCCAAAGGTCTGCGTTTCGGAAACCCAGTGGCAAGCCCGGGAAGGGAAAAGCGGCGAGAACCGAGCGCTGTGAATAAGTGGCCATTTTACCACTGTAAGTGCTTCCTGGGGTCCCCGGTGGCTCCCCGGGCAAAGTCTTTCTACCGGCAAAAGTGGACGTACAGCATCAGCTCTCACAATGGGCCTCAGAAATGTGGCCATGCATCACTGTATCATCAACCGCTTTAATACGCCATACCT
The DNA here is from genome assembly GCF_982586985.1 of Callionymus lyra. Lineage (NCBI taxonomy): Eukaryota > Metazoa > Chordata > Actinopteri > Syngnathiformes > Callionymidae > Callionymus > Callionymus lyra. The sequence goes on along the minus strand of NC_141821.1, from coordinate 22,144,740 downwards.
ACGTGATCCTCCGGCCTCACACTCCGCGGGAACACTGATACCGCACACAAGTCGAGGGAGGTTAGGATCGCGTCTCTACCGCGGCATTAATGCGCTCGTCTGGTCTGGCCTGTGGTTGTGAGTGGATGTGGAGCTCTGCCACATTGCTGAGATTACACAAATAAATCAAGCGAACCTCTTATTAGGGCTCCGAAAATGCACTGCTGATTTGGTTGTACTGCAGCAGAGCAAAGTCTTATTAGGTTGAGTGAGTAGATAAAAGACGGAGAAGAGATGAATCTTCCCAATTACTCAACAGACTGAAGGACTCAGACACACAAAGCTGACCTCCTGTTCTGTGCTGCTTATACTGCTACTTAAACACCACATTTAAAGTCAAAATAAAAGTGCAAAAAAAACCTGTTAAAACCAGCAGAAAAAGTAAACTTTTCCCGGGCTCTCTGCGGGGAATTCTTCAGGCGAGATCACTCAGCTGCCATTCGTCTTTTATCTTTTACCGCACCACCATATATTATTACACTTTCTAAAATCAAATGATGAAAAAATGCCACCGTGCGATCAATACTTTTTCATTGACAGTAAAGGTTAAGCACATTAAGAATGACACTGCATTTGTCTTATGAAATCATATTTCATGTTGGTGGCCTCAAATTGGCCGTGATTGATATTGCCTCCCGACGTCTGAAAGTCATCCAGTTTTTTCTTCGATAATCGCAGAATTGTCTTTTATATGTCCATCGCTCGTCCTTCAGGAGATCTTAAGGTCTCCAAACCTGGATGAAGTTTAACATTTGAGGTTAGAATGTAACAAAATCTGAGTCAATAAGGGCTTCAGGATTAGATTAGAGTCTAAACAAGCAGCACCGGGGTTGTGGTTAGTGCTGGAGTCTCACAGCAGCAAAGTTCATATTGAAGCAACTCTCAGCTCTTTGGGGGGGTTTTCCCTCCGATCGTTCCCCCCCACAAAACATGCAGAGGGTAATTGGTAATTGTAAATAGCTGTCGCTATGTGTGTGAATGGGAGATATTATCTGTCATAGAATAAACATCTTTAACTAAATTAATTCAAGATAAATTCCATACTTTGTTGAAAATTCTTAAAATATGTTCTTTGAAGACAGTCATGTAATATTTTGACCATTTCATACGTGTCATGTTGTGTCTTTTGCCGTGCTTAGACACTGCTTGGCTGCCACCCCATTTTCATCATTTCTCTGTGTATGACGTATGAGAAAAGATGGTCGACAACAAAGTATGGCAAATAAATTTGTGCGCCCTGATTATGAGAACAAATGTGGAGTCAAGACAAAAATGAACCACCACTTGTCTAACAGAGAATGCTAATCCATGGATTGTGGTAAGTAGAGATATTTTGGCAGCTGATTTTCTCACTGGGTTACAACCACAATGGTCTAATGCAATTTAATGGATTTAGAAAGACTGCCTGTATCATTGAATGAAGACCATGTCAAAAAGATATAGGACCAAGAAGATAGCAAATGGTGGAGAAGGCAAACTTGTTGTGGTAATTCCTGATAATAGAAAGAGCCAAAAAAAAGAAGATATAGCATCATAACTACATGTCTTTTGCGCTTGAAACTGATTTTTAAAATGTCTTGACACACATTAGACATTAGCTTAACCCTCTAAGTTTTAGATACTTCGTGGAGAGCACAATGGGTCAAGAAAACTGTGAAGAAATTGGACAAATATTGGATAGTTCAATATTTATTTTTAAGTCAAAGGTCTCTTACAAATGAGGAATAGAATTGTTGTGTTGCATCTAATTTCCTCTGTCTTGCTTTTGACTTTAAATGTTATTTTTGCACCAAGCAGTGTGGTGAACACAGTGGATGAAAGGGTTGACGTCTGCGCACTCCTCATCTCAGTCTAAACTTTTGTTTCTATCTATCCATTCATGTGGAAATAGTACTTTGGGACTGGAGGCGAGTAAAACTGAGGCTATAGATCAAGACCGATAATGTGATCCACTCGGCGAGGTCATTTTGTGCCTGATAGACGGTTAGAGAAGCTTTTAGATGTATTTGAAAGATTATCATTGTGCTCCGTTCGATGACAGACCTTCCAGATGCCGTGTTATTCCCGACAAATCTCCCGGAGAAAAAAAAAAGAGGGCTGAATCTCTCGGCCGCGGGGTAATGCGGCGCCCAGTTGGACGGAGAGCCAGGACTAAAGAGAAGCGAGGCTGTGTTCGACACCTAAACAGGTGATTTTCCGCCACGGTGACTCCTCTTCAAGGCCGCGGCAGGAGGCACGAAATGACAGAGCTGGCCGAGCATTTGTACTGATTGCATGTGTTGGAGGAGATAAACAGTGATCTTCGAGTTTGCAGAGGGCGCATGTTAGCCATTGTGTTGGCTTCTTTTCAATCTCTGAGAGAAAAGGGAGAGCAAACGCCTCACAAACAACCCCGACAAGCAGACCATTTAAGCTATCGAACCAATTTGCTGCATTCAATCGAACCGCTGCAACACTTCTCTCTTTTATGACATGTCTTTGTCGGCATCAAGCTTTTCTTTAATGAAGCTTTATTACCATTAGTTACATGTTTTTGTTGGTTGGTTAACAAAGCACCTTAAGTATTTCTCAAGATATTGATCATGGGGTAAAAATGAGATAATGTAATTTCAGTGGTGGTCTGCATTTCTCTGGATCCAGGCGAACTATTCACTTGTCAAAAACCCTGAAAATTGTAGCTTTGTAGTTCTAATTTAAAACGTTCAAATCAGTGTAAAAAAACAGCTTCCATGTGACTGCAGTGGCAAAATGCATCATTGACAAACCAAATCGTTTTAGGGTTTCTATAAGATGGTTTATAATGTGGTGAACAAAAGTTGTGTCGAACCCCTTTTGGTTTTTGGCTGAATTCCAAATAGTGTAATTCACAATTTCTACTTTTAGCCAAAACAATTTTAATTTATTTGTTTGATGATTTTTGCTGTCAAGTACATGTGAAATAAGGACGTTGGAGGGGGTATGTCTTGTCTCAGTGCTTTTTTGGTTTTGATGTCATTGGATTTTAAGTGTATTTTAAGCAGAATAAAAAACAAAACAAATGATGGTATGGTCTCAAGAAGTTCTCGTCCAGTGGTCCACCTTTATCATGTTAACAGCAATATCGGACTGCTATAAAATTGTTCTAAATTTTAACAGTCCGATATCGCAGAAAGGGTTTAAAAAATTATGTTTCACAGTGCAACAGTATAAAGTATCAACACTGTATTGAGTCAATTCACAATTGAAACATCTATTCAGAATAAATGTATTTAAAATAACATACAAACATGTTTCCCTTTTACCTAAAGCTCCTTAAATCCACCACATGAAATAGGGAACAAACCTTTGGTTTAAGTTACCATACATGATTATAAAGGGTCTTATACTCTTCTATAAGACCCTATAATTTCTTTATAATGTAAAATGAATAGGCTTCTAATGCATTAGATAAGACATCCATACAAAGTGTAACCATTGTTTTTATATAATTGTGATTGTGAACAACTATTTCAGTGCATTAGCAATTCTTCTTCTTCTCTTTCTGCTCGGAAAATATTCAACTAAGTTTATCTTCTTTCTTCTCTGTAAACATTTTGTGTTATTGCTTTCTTTAAAAAAGAATAACATCATAATAGAACCCTAAATATTCAATACTTTTTTTTATGGTATCCTCTTAACTTAAAGAGATATAACGATACACTGTGATACTGATCGCATCACATAAGTTACACAGTTTGCGGATAAAACTCGGGACATCATTTAAAAAAAACAACTCTTCTTTCCATTAACTGCACATCATCCAGGCCAGCGACCTTAAGAAGAAATAAATGTTTATGACCAGGCCGCTAAAATGGTTTAACCTGATTTCCCTCTGCTTAGAATATCAACGCTGCAGAATAAAAACTCTGTCGCCGGTTTGACCCCCAAGATCACCTGAAGCGCCGACCCGTGTAATTTCTAGAATTGAGTGGATGAACTGAGCTGCTGTGCCAACCTTAAAAATGTCTCGACTCAAACGAAGCAGTTTATTTTTTTTCTTTCCATGTGGCTGTTAAAAGCAGAGTCGCCTCTCTGCCCCCTCGGAGGTTCTCACAACAAGAGCAAAGATGAGCGGTCAAAGCGACGACATCGGAGGTCTGGAGATTAGTCGCTTCAGTCGGGTCTTCGAGTTATTTTTCTCTAAGGTTGAACATGGAAGTGTGAGAATAACGACAGCGAATATACCGGCGACTCAACTGATGAAACACTATCGAGCGACACATTATACAGCAGAGCTTCTTCTACATTCTAAAGTACTTTACTGAGGTGTTTGAGGGGTCCTAAGATAGTGGGGAGTTGCTCTGTCCAAAACTGGTTCTGGGTCTTAAATATTATCATTTTCTTGACAGGTCACATATAGTCAGAACACTCACATACACATATATGCACAACTGTTTGGAGTCTTTGAAGGGTAGACCTGAGGTGGCATCAAACCGGATTCAAACCCTCAACCCCCATTTTAACACAATGCACAAGGGACACATCTGGCCCCTGGAGACATTTAATGTACCTTACACCTTACTGTTTTAGTTGTAAAAGTTGAGGTTAATGTTGATATAGTTACCTTTAAAGACACCAATGTTTAAGATAAGTTAAGGAACCAATTTAATCTCTTTCAGCAATTATACCAGTACAAATAAAATCTGAGATGCCTCAGATATAGAAACCTTTTTAAGGATTTTTGCGATGCTATATATTAAAAAAATGTATCTGGAAGACCCTGATCTCTTTCTAAGTGTTCTTACTTCTCTTCCTGCCACTCTTCCCCCTCTCCCTCCATCCCCATGTCTCTCTTCTCTCCCTCCCAGCAGGTAAAAAAGAATACCATTAACACAGAGTCAGGTTGTGCTCAAGGTTTCTGTGACTCAATGTGAATCGCTGGTGTCTTGGGACGAGTGCGATGATTTTAAACTTCAAATAAATTCGATTTAATAATGTAGATCTGATTTAATTTAATCATATTTTTCTTTGTTTATTGTTTGTCTGGGTTTACAGGAAGGAAAACATTTTTGAATTGTGTATTGTTTAAAAAAAAAAAAAGTGTTTCTAAGATATTTTATTCAAGACTTCATCAATATAAAAATACATAATAATTAATTACATTACTTTTGTTTGTTTTATTGGAATTTTGTCTCATACATGTCGTCCGCTAAAATATACACAAAGTGGATTTTTCTGTTCCTCTCACTGGCTCTAAAAGTCTGTGGACAATGAATGGAACCCTGAGAAGTTTACAGATTCTACTGCTTAAAGTCCTTTCTATTAGAAGTCTCTGGTGTCTGCTGTGACCTCACACCTCCGTGTCGTCCTGCTCCTTTGCCACGCTGGACTGAATGTAATCAGCTGTGACATGAGAAAACACATTGTGTATCTGTCAGGCTTCTTTCCCCGACAGTCCTCCGCTGACTCTCCTCCCCCCCCCGAAATCGGCCTCCTGTCCACCTCCCTGCCTCCCCTAACTCACGCCCACTGTGCTTATGAACATCAAAATGCCATTAGGCCCTCAAAAACACCTCCGGTCCCTTGGTTGGCGGGGGCCTGGTTCATGGTCGTGCACTCTGAGCCCGTCGGGCTCCGATGATTTCTCACCACTGGGCCTCTGCTCCGGTGCAGACAAAGACTAGAAACAGTGGCATTTGAGAAATAAAAAGAAAAGTATCGGGAAGTGAACAACAGACAGAACGACTAGGGAAGATAAGACCCCACGAAACACAATAACGTTCACGTCCGCTGAGGGTCGGTCAACGTAATTGCTTAAAGGCGGCGGCGAAGGTGTCCGGAGCGACGTGAGCGCTAATGGAGTGATGTCATGTGAAATGCCAGAATGACAGCTGGTTAAACGGAGGAGGTTTGGCTGATCAAATGAAATGCATTAAGTCCAGGAAATGGATGTCGCAGGAATGGCCTATATCTAATGAGGCGAAATGCAAATGAAGGAGGAAAAGAGTCGTGAAAACGTTGAAACTAACTATAAAGGGATGATGGAGTGCCGGACAGTGGCCGTCAATCTCCCCGCTCATTACCTTCATGTGGAATTAACAGCAGCTTTAATCATTACATAAAATCTGCTTCAACCCATTTGTTGATAATTGTGAGTCGGGGAGGTTCAGAGGGGGTTCTTTGTCATCCATCACCGCACTATATTTCCTCGGGACACGCGAGTAAAAAGTTATATGACATTCCTCTCAGGATTTTTTTTTCTTCCCCCCAGAATGATGTATAATATTTAGCTGTTTCCCGTTGTATTAAATGTGAAAGCGCAGGGTGATTAAGTGTCCGGAGGAAAGTGCTGACCGCTCCGGCTCGTGATCTGACACATCTGGTGCAGTTATTTCTGTACCAGTGAACGATGAGTCGCAGTAAATCTACGGATGCTTTTCAGGACTCCACGAGTCGCCTCGCACTTTGGTCCCGTGAGGAGATTTGAAATAAAACCTCAGGAGCCACAAAGTCAAGGCCACGAGGAATTATGAAGAGAGAGTGTGTTCATCTAAAGCCATGGTTTAACGCAAATGTTTAGACGAAAAGATCAGGGCCCGAAAAGATCAAACTCGGGGCCCACCAAGTCATTATATGTGGCCCCGCTGGATTGATTATTAGATAGAAAATTAATATTCATGTAAATATGGTTAACTATACAGATTACAGTGTTAAAGATAAAGTAAGGACCAGAGGTTGTGGATGTCTACAATTATACAGTTATTTTTATTAATAAAACTGATGTTGAAGGAAAGATAAATAAGATTAAGCCTCAAAGATTTGTTTGCAATCACTCAAACTGTTCAAAGAGTTTGGCCGCTTGGCGGATCAAGTCCGACACACCAGCCCGACAGTCTCTGGGGTACGTTCACAGACGTGGGAAACAGCAGCATTACAGGGAAATGCAACAACTCCGACATCTAAAGCTTAGATAAAAATAAATATGGACATAATAAAGATTTTCAGACTTTTAACCTATCAATTCCCCTTGTTATATAACCCGTAATGTTACTTCAACAGAAAACATCCTGCCTGGTGCAAATATCATCCTGCTATTAGCACCCGATCTGGAGCTTGTAATCCATGCATTTGTTTCTTCTCGTTTGGACTATTGTAACAGTTTATTTTTATGTCTTAACAAGAAGGAGCTGTCTCGCCTGCAGTTAATACAAAACTGAGCAGCGAGAATTCTGACCTTCTCTAGTAGAAGAACTTACATTTCCCCGATCCTTAAAACTCTTCACTGGCTGCCAGTTTCTTTCAAGATCCATTTTAAAATTCTGGTTCTTACTTTCAGAGCTATTCATGGTCAGACTCTTCCTTACATCAGTGATCTGATCCAGCCTTACACCCCAGCTCGGGCTCTGAGGTCTGTGGATCAGAATCTACTGATGGTTCCTGAACACAGTTCAGGACCAGAGGAGAGAAATCTTTCCAGACTGTTGCTCTTAAGCTTTGGAACGATCTTCCTCTCTCTCTGTGTTTGATGATCTACTGACTCCTTCAAGAAACATCTTAAGACATTCTTATTTTTGCAGGCTTTTTCTTAACTTTCTTGTGACTGCTGTGTTCGTCTTATGTGTCTTGTCCTTTTGAAAGTATATATTTTAACTGTGTATTGTTTTTGATTGTTTAAGCACTTTGTGACCCTGGTCTAGGAAAGGGGCTTTACAAATAATTGTTACTTACTTACTTAGCTATCCTACGCTATGAAGCGTGATGCTGGTGTGAGGTCAATATCCAAGCATTTACTGGGGAGATTGCAGCACGACATAGCGTGGAAATTCGCTTTGCATGTGAACGTACAGTAAGAGAGGGGCCACATATTCATCTAAGGCCCGTTAACAGTTGAACTGGTAGCCTGGGGACCAAGTCATTTTATGTGGCTCTCTGAATGGTTGGCTCTTTTTATTTAATGTTCATGTTGATATAATGACAGTGTATAATATAAGCTCATAACATACAGTAGCTTATCTATGTTGAAAGGAAATATTTTTTGGTGAGTATTCCATAGAGGAGGACGAATACAAACATAAATAAGATATATTGAGTATTCAAAAAATTCTTCCAGGCTTGTCATTACTTTTTCGAACAGATTGGTAAATATACATTTTGTTTGGCTCGCGACAGCTAAAATGTGGACCTTTGTGTGACACACGTCTAAGGTCACCAACCTCATTTGTGGGTCCAAAGAGTACCGACAGAATGCCGACAGAGAAAAAGGATTGAATCAAGCTTCATGTGCAAAGTTTCATCCAGAGTCATGGAAGTAAAAACAGTTTGAGCTAGTTTATTAACTGATAGCTAGTTAGGACTGTTTTGTTGCAGTTACATTTTCAATGTACCATACTACTTCAAGCTCAGTCCCTAGTCCCTCACCCTAGGATGGGGTCTATTCTTTTTTCGGTTGACTCTCTGTCACAGAATCAGGGGGTTCTGATCCTCATCCCTGGCATCTGCTTACCATTTTTTTGTATACTGTAGTTTATCATTACTTCAATTTAAAAATGGTTTGTTACTCATTACTTACTGCTTAACTCAGGACTAGAGTTTCTGTACTTTTAAAGTAACAAGTAAAAAAAAAGTAATAACTAAAGTAACTTTTGAAAGAAGCCCTTATGAAGATGTACTTGTCCACTTCAGATCTTCAGTGTTATCTTGAGCTCCCTGCTGTCAAACGCTAAACCCGGTAAAACAAAAAACAAATGTCTTGCTTGCAGAACTTAATCATCAGTCGGGGTCCACTCCAACCATTAGTTTTCATTTGGGAGGAAATGGCATCTCTTTTCACGGTGCTGTTGTTTGACATATAAAAACAGGATTTGAATGACTTTAATATCCTTCTAATCAATGTCCAGTGATCTTTTGATGTCCTCAATTCAATATAGGAAGGGTCATCCTTTGCCGCAGCTTTATAAACACAATAAAGGTAAATGATTACTCTTCACCGTGGTGTCCAAAAATATGGTCAGTAATGAAGAGAAATGGAGGAGTTTGAGGGGGAGGCCTGTCATGTGTCATTGGCCAACTGTGGGCCTGAAGATTAATCACGACGAGAGGGGCTCTGTGGCTACGATGTGGTCACCCTTGATCGATAAACCCTCCCTCTTCCCTCCCGCCCTCCCTCCCTTGTCTCTCTGCTTCACTGTCTCCTTCTTGCTTTAAAAATATACACTGCTTGGCACAAGCCAGATCAGCATAAGCGGACTGATGAATCGATGTCATTCACGGCAATATGTTCGATTGATCCGGCAAGTTTGGACTCCCGATGGTGGCCAAAAAAAAGTCTCTTCATGTGTCCTTTAAACCATCACTTTGGCCGTATCACAGTCATGCAAAACGTTCCTCACAGAGCGGCGAGGCAGAGCCGTCTAAACAGGCTCCATTCATTACAAAAGGGTCGTGTCTTTTCTCGACACGACTGAAAGGGCCGAAGAGGAATTTTTTTTCCGCTGATATTCTGCAGGGACTTTTGACTGGGTCTATGAGGAGGGCATAATGCAATAACATTGCATTAAAAGGATCTTTCTTTTCCAGCGTGGCAGCTCTGCACGGTTGTGTTCCTTGTGTGAGACCAGTGCTCTGTTTGCGGTCACTAATGGCCATCAGAAAATTACAGGCAGTGGAATCGCGCCCCGCGGGGGGACTGGCCTCCTCAGCGGAGCGGAGCACTTAGACGGTGTCTGGGAGGCTGCCGGAGGAGGAAGGGGGGAACTCAATGTCACAACCCTGACTCATAATTAAAGAAACCCTATTCCTTATCCACTGATAGTCGAGCCCTCGTTTGGCGAGCCGTCTCAGGGCTCCGGTGTGGGCGACTAATGCACGCTGGCCCGAGCGTGGTCACGTGGGCAGTCTTTCTGCTGCCTGCCTGGAGAATAACCCGGCCTGGTCGAGGAGGAGATCATACCTCCGGATGAAAAGGAAGAATCAATGCGGGAGCGTCTCGAAACCGAGTCGGACCAAAAGAGTCAAACGTGTTGTGGGTGATATTCTAAATGAAAAAAAAAATACATCTTTTCACTAGTTAAGGCCAGGAACCTTTTAAAAAATATATATTTTCACTTCAAGAAATAGGTGATCTCATTGATGTATAGATGTATAGATGTATAGATGAATAGATGTATAGATGTATAGACCGACAGACAATCTGACAAGTGGAAAAACAGATAGGTGGATGGGTAGACGGACGGATGGAGGATAGAAAAATAGACAGAAAGACAGGATGGATGGATGGACGGATGTATGCATGGACAAATTAAGGATTTAAAGATGAATGAATATACAAATGGATGAATAGACGGAAGGATAGATGGATTGACGAATGGAAGGATGGATAGGTAGATAGATGGATGTTGGATGGATGGATGGATGAATGGATGGATAATAGGTATATATATGGATTGATAGATTAACTGATGAATGGATGAATGGGTAGGTAGACGGATAGATTGATTGATGGACGGACAGTGATGGATGGATATGTAGTTAGATGGATGGATGAATGGATGGATAGGTTGATAGATAGGGGGATTGGTGAACAGATGGAAGGATGGACAAACAGACAGATGGATGGATTAGTATGTAAATAGATGTATAGATGTATGGATGAATGGATGGATAATAGGTATATATATGGATTGATAGATTGACTGATGGATGGGTGAATGGGTGGGTAGACAGATAGATTGATTGACGGACGGACAGTGATGGATGGATATGTAGTTAGATGGATGGATGAATGGATGGATAGGTTGATAGATAGGGGGATTGGTGAACAGATGGAAGGATGGACAAACAGACAGATGGATGGATTAGTATGTAAATAGATGTATAGATGGATAAATGGATGGGTGAATTGATGGATTGATGGATGGATGGATGGATGGATGGATGGATGGATGGATGGATGGATGGATGGATGGATGGATGGATGGATGGATGGATGGATGGATGGATGAAGGAACGAATGGATCTATGAAATGCAAGATGGATGGATGGACAAAAACCTACAAATTGAGAAATGGATGAATGGTGGGCGGAATAGTTGTATAGATAAGGTGATAGATGTATGTATAGAAAATGAATGGATGCAAAGGATAGAGAGGTGGATAAACGTATAGAAAGATAGATAGATATACAGATCAAAATCCAGAGGGAACTCCAAATCTACATCTCATTATCATCTCCTGAAAGTGTTATTGGAATCGTTTTTAGTCGTTTTCTTAACAAAACAAGCAGACAAACGCTTTAGTGGTAAGTTTTAGGTCATGTCGTTGATAGTAATTACTATTAAGTCTAAACATTAGGAGATGCAGTGCACATGCCAGGCCTACTTTCTACTTTACAATACAATTTGACCTTCAAATGACGTCTTAATTCCGCCACATTTCACATCATCTGGACTCTATGAATAATCTCACGAAGGTGTCACAGAGTGAGTGTGACATTGGTGACATGACAGGTGACGTATTTAAATAGAAAAATAGCTTCCACATCCGTATGTTTCTCTTTAAAGACAATTTTCCAAATGATTACTCTGACATGAGGTGAATTGAAGTCGCTCGCCTGATTATATATTCATGGCTCATCGTTGGTCCTTAAGTCTGTAGATTTCCCTTCTGCCTAATCCCTCATTTGGAGTAAATAAAAGTGGTAGAGCTGTCATGGTCAGGTTGTTTTCCTCATTCTGCTCTCCAGCGTTACAATTATTCATATGAAATGTGCTGCTGTTGATGGGCAACAGTCTTATTTTCTGCTTCAGTCAACAGTGCACATTTGTATTTCTAAATTGTGCAGAGCTTGTTATGTAAGGCAATTTTCTGCCTTCTTAAGAGCCCGATCTCCTGCACATTAATGAGAGGCTGAGCCCGAGGCCTGCAGGAGCTTTAGGACCAGCAGTCGACCAGACAAACTGCTCACACGCAGCAATTATGCTGGGATGTTTCAGAGCAGGTGCTTGACTTCAGAGAATCTAATCATTAGAACCAACCCAACACAGCAGTTGTGGGACTATTTTTGTTTTTAAATACAGGGAAAATCTAAAGTCAGAAATATTCAACTGTAGCTGGAACTTTGAGAACTTCATCCCAATGTATTCATTAGATGAATATCGGGGCATAATAACCTACATGACTTCTATTATCACAGTTTTCTCTCTTGCTAATTTTTTTTTTTTAAAGCTGTGTACTTGTGTTTTTTTTAAAGTGTGTTGTTGCCACAACGAAAAAGGAAAAAGTGTCACTTAATTACTAAAGAAATATATTTAATCAAAATCGCAACTCTTTGTGATTTAAGTTACATATCAAATATTTAAAACTCTTTCAAATTCCTTTTATTGATTTAAAAAATATATATATATATATATTTTATAAAATTATGTTAATAATCTTAAAATAAATATTAGCTTTTAAGTGATGGTTCGATTTACGCTACACTTAAAAACTTTTATTCCAATGTCTTCATTTGTGAGTTTCTTGGACCCAATCTTTTAAAAAAAAGACTTAAATGATTAAACTTTTTTGTTTTATATTGAAAATATTTAAATAACTAAATACTTTTTGGAAAACATCTAATCATGAAGAAAAAACTCCACGTACTATAAATTATTTACTGAATAACTTCCTGAACAAATAAAAACTTCTCTACAAAAACAGAAATCAATATGATTTTATTTACATTAATAATAAGTAAAATGCATCTTGGTTTGTCAGAGTTTTGACAGGAATGTCTCATGTTATTGACTACTTTAGATGAAAAAAAAAAACGACAATATATGTCATTTTTTTAATCAATGTACTTGATTTAAGTGATCTTTATTAAAAGACCATAGAGGACAGTGAAAGACAACAATCCTTTCTCCTCGGGCCACATCAGAGTGACCGTGATTGAACGTCGGCGATGACGGCTGTTCCTCTAAAGTAGACATAAGTGTAGCTGATCTGGAAAATCAATTAATCCACGCTCGCGGCTCCTTTAATAGCCGTCTTAATAGAATGGCGGGGAGTGGATTTTTTTTTTTTCGGGGCGGGTGACGTCGACGAGAGTGCACTGCGGCGGAAAACGGTGACACCGATGTGTGAAGAGGCCTCGGCTGGAAGGGGGTGAGGGAGCGGGTGAGGGAGCGGGTGAGGGAGCGGGTGAGGGTCCCTCTAAAGGCCGGCGTGGTTTACACCCGCTGACCTTGAGGCTTCTAATGAAAGCCGATTGCTGAGGAATGGTGAGCGAGAGTGAAGGCAGGAAGGTGAAGCCGACGGTTGAGGTAATTGCAGCACTTGTTGGGATGTTGGGGTTCAGTCGGAGGAGGAGAGAGATGTCCGCGGACAGTAAATTGTTGGGGGGGGGAAGGCTCGCCCCGGAGGCTGTGATTACCCTCACGAGAGTGGACGGAGAGTGGAGAGAGGGCCTCGCTCCGACTGCAAAAAGGGGAGTTGAGACGGACACGCAGACAGACAGGAGGTGACGGAGCAGGGAGACGGGACATCTCCTCGCGAGGTCAGAGGGCGATAGAGCACACCGACGACAGGACGGTCGTGGCAGAAGACGCTGAAAACGATTGTCTTCCTCAATTAGTCGACAACTCGGATCAGTAGATAAACGAGGGTTTCAATCCCTGAGCTCCCTGTTTTCCCCCGAAGGCGTCACATGATCTGAGAGGAGGAGCCGGAGATCACACTCTGGTCTGCTTCTTCTTTAAAGTCCAATTTCTTGTCGATGTCACCTCAACTGGCGGATCTTTTTTTTGGCTTCTCAAAATTCATCCAGAATGTTCTAAATGTCAAAATACATCCCTAAATTGGTTTGACGTATGAATAGATTTGTAAGTATGTGTGGATACAATATCAGTTCTTACACATTCCACATTCTTTTTTTGAAAGCAGTAAATGGAACTCAAATCTTTCTTTCCATTTTTGGGACGAATTTGACAAGATTCTACAATTTAAAGGCGTTTTACTAAGTAAACCCCCCCCCCACATTCTAAAGAAAATCGTAAGTAAAAAAATCCATAAATGTCTCGGGACACATGACCTTTCGGTATAACACCAAATTAAAATCTAGTACCAACAACCATTTGTCTTCTCCAACAGCCAGAGAGATGGGAAGACGAACACAGAGACAGGAATGAGTTTTAAGAAGTAAAAAAAAAAACCCTTACAGTACATGATCCAGGAGCGGAAGTCACAGCTTATTGTAATGACTGGATAGAAGTTAAACTTGGGCAGAGACTGCTCTGCACCTTTGGAGGCTTGAATACTCGACGTGACGCGTCAGTTAACATGTTAATCAACTGATTAATTGAAACAATTATAATCAAAATGTTAATTTTCCACATTAATCGCATTAATTATGATGCAAGAACATCAGTACAAAACAACTTGGATCAATATTGAAACACAAGAACTAAAATAACTTTATTTCCTTCTTCTATATTTTATTTTAATTTAATTTTAACTGTATTCCTGATTTCAAAAATAAAAGTCAAGTGGTCACACAGAGAATGGGGTACAGTAGGTAAAAGTGTATGATTGGTAGTGTTTTAATTTTCTCCATTCTGTGCTTGTAAAGTATACAAACACAACATATCTGGACAATAAAAACGACATAACCTATTGTCATAATGATCGGAAAATAAATCTGAATTTAAGAAGTTGATTCAACTTCCATTTTTTGAGTCATTTGTTCAACAATATTTCAAGATTTCATGTTTTTAAGGGGTCAATATACTTTTATTAGAGGTTCTATGGAAGAAGTTTTGCAAAATAAACTTATTTTCTTTAAAAAAAAAAAAAAAGACAAAGTACAGCTTTAAATGTAATTCATTGGGACACATTTTAGTGTCTCTCTCATTTTAGTGTATCTCTCTCTCTCTCTCTCTCTCTCTCTCTCTCTCTCTCTCTCTCTCTCTATATATATATACACATATTATTTATTTATATAGATACATAGACTATTAGACATTATTTAGGGAAAAAAAATAATACCCAATATAAAGCACTGAAATATGACCTTATGGTCTGGTGACTTCTGTTTATATCTAACCCTAACCACTTAAAAATACCAACAAGAAAATGCGTCAATAAGGTACAGTAGTAGAAAAGGCTTCAATAAAAAGGGGTTGGAAGTTGTTAATGAAAACAGAGGCATCATCAGGCGTGAGGTCTTACTCAGCACTTCAGGATTGGGTTCATAATGTCACCCTTGCCAGCTGTTTGAGGCTCAGATAAACAGATCAGGAAGGCAAAAAAGAAGCGTCTAATTGCGCAGCTGTGGGTGGCGCGGCGGGTCAGGAGGCTGCCGGCGTATAAACCGGAATAAGAGGCTGATAGTCTGGCCTAAGCTTCCCGCTGCCACGGATCAGTATGTAGCGACTCTCCTCCCCGGAGCCGCGGCTGATGTAACTCACTGGAGTGGCAAATTACACCAGACCTACAGCTGTAGCCCGACATTATGATTAATTTGATCAGTAATTTCTCCTGTTTTTCATTTTAATCGCCGCGACCATTCTGCTGTGGCAGGTCTTTCAGATCTAATTAAGATCAATTCCGGTGTAACAGTCTTGGCGAGCGCCTTCGCACCCCCCCACCACCACCACCCACCCCCGTCAAATCCCCGAGCTCTCCCGGCGTGGAGAAAACCCGCGGCTCTAATCAATCAACTCCCGGCAAAAAAGCGGCGAGCGTCCACAATCAGCACATTAACACACTTAAGCAAATTTCATAATCTCTGCCAGTCTATTTGTCATCGCAGTGGTGGCGCGTCCAGGCCTCTCACTGTATTAGTCACTGCCACCGGCACACACCGGTCTGGAGAGGGCGCTCAAGAGCCCGGATTACAGAAATGAGTATTAGTCAATATGAAATGAGTAATGCATGTACATACCTACTGACATTTAATCTATTTAAAACCTCTTTTTTTAAAAAGATTATTGCTTTTATAAATCTTAGTTAGTATTGCAGGGAAGCACTAGCTCACTAGAAAAGCACTCTGGGAGGACATACCTCTGCCAAGGAGCTTATTTCCTGTGATAGAAAAAATCTTTAAAAACAGATGTTGGTTTTTAATGATCATTTTCAGAAACGATATTTTGGTGTATCATGTTAACACTGGATCAGTTAATTAATGGGAATTTGGAGGTGGAAACACCTTAATATTGGTAACTACTTGAATATACCCAAGACCTACCCAGACTGGTCAGGGTAAGGGTAGGTTTTTTGTTTTGTTCTAAACAGAGTCTTATGGCCATACACACGAATGAGGAATTATTAATGACTTTCCTGGATCTTGATGGAACCAAAGAGGGAAGAAAATAAGTGGATTATTTCCCAAAAAATTACTTTTCATTTATAGTTCCATAACAAGAGTTTTTAAATCTTCTCCATGTTTGTGTTGTACATAAATATAGAATTACAAGTAGAAATTAAATTTGGGATCAACACAAAAATAACTTAATATTAAAATAAAAACAAAGTTCTGTATTTGTAGAAATGTTACAGAATATGTTCAACAAATAGTACTTTATTTACTCCACTAGGGATTCCCTGTAATATGTAAAACATTTATCATCATTTACTTATTGATGAGGAGTTGTTAACGATGAGTGACAACCAACCAATATTAGTCTCTGCTGCAGCCGCTCAGTAAAAAGGTGAATTCTGATATTTATATCTTTACTTTGTGTTTTCATTTTCTCCCAAGATGTCCCAACTGTATACTATTCAATTCAGTTACATTTTTAAAATATCAAATCAAAACAATGAAATCTCATGTTAAAAATCTCATAAGATAAGACAAAGAACTTCTTTTAAAATGGGCAGAAACCTCAAGCAGAACCAGACTCGGTGTGAATGGTTTTCTGGTGCCTCATTATAAATTACATATAGATTTTATATTATATTATTTTAAATTATATATAAATGATAGTTTTAACAAACCACAGGTTTTTTATTATATGTTTGTAATTCTTATATTAATTTGGAAAATTCCTAATTTAATTTTTCAATGTATTTACTTCCCCGCGCCAATCCCAGCTACCTTGGAAAAATACAATCACAATCACTCTTCTGGGCGATAATTCAATTTAAAAGCAAACAGGTTGGCGAAGGAAGGAATACAAACTCAAGCTGGAATCGTCATCAGTGATTCCTGCTCTCACGACCCGGCGACATCCTTAACTTGAACTCTTCATTAGAATGTTTTCTTGTTGAGGCTCCATGACTCTGTGGGTTTGCATTCTGACGATAACGGGCTGAATAATGAACTTTGTGTGGAGGCTAGAAACACCAGGGACATCATTATTACAGAGGATTTGCACCGTTTACAAAAACGCTCTCTGGAGGACTGAATTAAGACTATGACTTGGAACGTAATGAGTATCTGTTGCTAGCTTTAATTTCGGGCCGAGTCGCGGCCGGTTAAGTCCGAGGGCGAGATCTACTTAATTGCATTATGGTGATAATGAAGGGGGACCGGGGACCACGACGACGGGACACAAATGCTCTTTTGTTTGTCACAGACGTAAAATCCAATCATTGATCTGAGCCGTGAGAAGCTAACGCTAGCCTCTCATCCCGTTGCGAGGCCTGTCCTTGGGACGAGGAGGGAAAGTAAACCCCTTACGTCCACCACACGTCTCATAATCCTATTTGATGAGCCAATATCCTAATGACACCTGATGGGGCCTCTTTTGCTCGGCCCCTCGGCGGAGGCCCCCGCCCTCGGCCCGACATAATCAGTTTGGCTAAAGGAGGCACTTTTCTACACAAACACGCGTTGTAAGAAAAGGTCAGCGCAGGAATAATCCTCTCCCTGGCGTGTGCGACTTTAATGGTATCAAAGTGGCCGTAAGGAGGGTCTTTAGAACGCTTTCAGAACATTTGCTATCGCGGTTTTTTAGGTTTAAATGTTCGGATGATGTCTCCATTTTGACCCAAGACTTCTCCTCAGAGAAGCCTCTGAATTCCTTTTGAAAGATTCTGACTATATTGACTTTGACCTTTTTCATTTCAAAGTATCCTGATGAAAAGAGCCCGTCCATTAAACCATGTGTTAGCTTCGTCTTACCTTCGCAGCCCTTTACCTGTAATCACTGGACCCACCAAGACTTCACAGTTAAACTGTAAATCATGTAGAAATGTTTTTTTTATTTCCATTTGTTGTTGGTCAATGAAAAAAATATATAGATATAGTATTATTTTATATTCTATTACCTCTCTTAGAACTCGTTGTCGCTCAATAAAAACAAAATATAGATATATTATTATTTTATATTCTATTACATCTCTTAGAACTCTAGATATACAACAACACCCTGAAAACATAGGTGTGCTAATGGCTACATACAGTGCATGTAAGGTAAGTAAGTAAGTAATATTTATATAGTGCTTTTCCAGACCAGGGTCACAAAGCGCTTTAACAATCAAAACAATACTCAAAAAAGTATATACTTTAAAGATCAAGATAATACTGAGAACAACACAGGAGTTCCAGAAAATCAAGGAAAAGCCTGAACAAATAGAAATGTCTTAAGATGTTAAGGTAAAGAACTAATAATCATAGTTTATTTATTGGAGATCAAAGGGTCGCTGGGCCCTTTTCAGCTAGTTGGAGTGGGAGACATGGGACACCCTGGACAGGACTCTGGTCAATCACAGACTGAGGGAGGACTCCTTGTTTAACTGTGATTCATGTCAATATATGCATCAAATTAACAACATATATTAATGGTGTAAAAAGATTCCACAAGTAAACGATGAGGGACAATTGTTAGTCGGCAGCTCTGGACAATGAGCCACAGCAGCTTTTGCAGCCCATTAAATCCAGAAGATGTTTTTTCCTGCTGAGTCTCGCTGGTCCATGACAGAGCGCGAAGAGGATGCGGGCGGGGAGGGGGAAACAAATAGCCCGACTCATCTTAGCCATAAAGAAGGTTGCACCACAACCCAATAAGGTCCTGACGCTGATGAATGTGACCGGGGACGGTGAGGCGACCCCAGCAAGAATCCACTCGAAATGAAACCACAGGGATATAAAATAGGTTATTATCGTTACACTGTGACAGACGGACGGACGGAGGGGCCCGAGATGGATGGACACGGCAGGTGACTGAAAAGGAAGGTTGACCAGGAAGAAAATAACCTTCAGGATTCAGGTCCAAGATCAAGAAAAGAGTGTGGATTTTTACTTCATAACCTAAGTAACTAATATAATTTAAAATAAATAAAACATGCTTTTCTTTACACAAGCACCACATTGAACGTTCAACACCCATGTTTTATGTTCTTAAATACTAGCAAGCAGTGATTGCTTGTTGAGGTTTCATGATACAGAGTCCTCTTTCACTTATTTCCTGCCCTCTTGCCACCTACTGACCTCTGAACAAGTGATGACCGAAGACAATATTAGGTTTCATAACTTACTACAAAAACATCAATAAATCTAAGCCACAAACCTGCTATTACACTGTTGTTACACTGGGGGGGACAAAATATGTCCAGTGTTACATAATGTTACTTTAATGGCAATGTTTGAAGTCCGAATTTGATAGATATTTTTCACTTCATTTGACATTCAAGTTGTCACTTGTGAGTCTGTGATGAATGAGGACAATGTTGTGTTTCATAACTAACATAAACATTTCAGAAAATCGTTACAACAAACTTCGGTCCGACAAAACAAAGTTCGGGTTCGGCAAAAAGGAAAACATGGTAACAGGAATCAAACTAGCAGTGGCACAAATATAGAATCCTGAAGACAGAACCACCTGCATGAATTGCAGGTTGTCTCTGACACTAACTCTCTGAACGTTTTATTTTTGGGTTGCTTTAATATTTTTCTGTGTTCAAAAAAGTTTAAAAAATGGTTATTTTCTAATGAGCAAACCATAAAAGAGCAAAGTGCTCTGTCTAACTGCATACAATCTCTTTTAAACAAACAAATTCAGGGAACAGATCTGCTTTTGGTTTTGGGTAGAAGCCAAAAGTTTGAATTTTCTTAAAAAAAGAAAGAAAATACAATGTTTTTACTATGTAAATATAACATTTCTGGTTGAAACATGAAGGTTTTGACTCACCGACATGGTCATGGGCGGTGTGACGGGCGAGGGGAGGCTCCGGGCCGGGGACTGGTTGGGCCGGTGAGGCGGCGACTGATGCGGGGGTCCGGAGGTGGAGGAGCAGGCTGACCCCGGCGACGGCACCGAGGAGTGCTGCTGGCTGGGTGAAGTCATGTGATGCTGCGACGACAGCTGGTTCTGCTGCTGCTGCTGCTGCTGCTGCTGGTGGTGGTGATGCTGCTGCATCTGCTGGAGCTGCTGCAGGTGCTGGAGCTGGGAGTTCAGCGACGAGGTAGCTGCAGGTCAGACCACAACCGTGAGCTTTTTTATTATTCCACCACGAAAAACCACACAACACCTTCTGATGATCACACACAGGACTGTGAGGAACATGCACACACGCAGATGTGGAGGATGATTGGTGAGAGACAGTGAATTGCGTGGTGTCACAACAAGGTCCTGCGGGTTCTTCGCTGATGGAGGATTTAATTTGGAGGACAAAGCTATCAAACCGAACTGATATAATTGTTCTCCCCGGTGCCAAAAGTCTTCCTTTCTCGCTCAAGACAACGTCAGAATATTTGGTTTAATGGCTTAAATCCTCACAGGATGGAGACATCCATCTTCTGTGAATGACTTCTGAAATAAACCCATTAACTAATTGAATCCAATAACGGCTCGCCATTAGAAGCTCATTTCAACATTTAAATGGTGCTACATTTTTATGCTGTTTAAAAAAAATGAAAGAAGAAGAAGCGAGCACTTAGGCTCGAGCTACACCGACAAAGAACTTTTATATGATAAATTAAGCAGATGAATCCCTCACAGCATGTCCTTGTGGCATGTCACAGACATCTATCGATCAGAGTTCTTACACAATTCTGTCAGAACAAGAGAGAAAAATAAACTCTTGGGATACATTTTGCTCTATTTATTTTCATTTCTTTTTGCTGTCTGGAATATTGAAGATTTATATATATTATAATTCAACTTTGTGTTTTTAAAATAGTATTTTTGGGAAAGAAAAAAAGGAACGTCCTTGCTTATTGACCATAGGCTTACTTATTTGTTCATTACTTATCAGGCTCGATGGTTAAACTAAACTTCTGGCTGCTGCTATAGAAGTCTTTTGCTGACATTATGTCATCTTGTTTTCACCAAAAAATGGTGAAACATGAATGTGTGCTCTGGCTACTGTCCCACACGTTTGGCCAAATAGCCTTAACCCTAGTGTCATATCAGGGTCAAGGTGACCCAAAGCCCTGAAAACAAATGTGTTTGCGGTATCCCTTTTGTTGCCTCTGGAGTCAAGGTGAACGACCTCCCTGGCTTCCATAAAAACATATGCAGCGGTGGAGGTGGAGGTGGAGGTCACCTTTGACCCTCAGGCAACACAAGCAGTAAAACAATTACGTTTGTTTTCGTGCCTTTGGGTCAACTTGACCCTGAGATTACACTAGGTTTAACCTAATGGGTGTGGTTACTTAACCCAATCTGCCAGAAATCTCTGTTCTAGAGTTTGGCTAAAATAGAAGATCGCTGCAACAGAAGATTGGCTTCAAAATTGTGTTTCACTAAAAAGACGTGTGACGTCACAGAAGTTCATACCTGTTACAGTCCGTGGTGTTTGAGCATTACTGTAATAATGGTGTAGAACATGTGTTAAACTCAATCACTCAAGGGGACAAAATCTAGTCACTGGACTACCAAAAATGTATATTTACCTAACAGGAGTCTAAAATAGTACTATTGTATTTCCATTCATTGAGACTTAATTTATCTTAATTATCTCTGTCTTATCTATATTTCGTTTGCCCTTCGTTACCAAACACATTCCAGTATTGTTACCATCCATAATCTCTGTCCCTTATCTTAAACACTGACATATTCATATGTAAGTAAGTAAGTAAGTAAGTAATATTTATTTATATAGCGCTTTTCCAGACCAGGGTCACAATGTCACCATATCACTGTGAACATGAATCTACGTGGATTTTGAGCCGACCATTCAGTCGACCATATAAAATGAGTTGGCGGGATGGATCCGGCCTCTGGACCATGGGTTTGAAACATGTGACGTACAAGGATGGAGTCGATAAAGAAACGCAAAACACTCTTAAGCACTTAAAGTGAAGCATTTGAGTCAAATCTGATGGCTTTGTTGACCTACATAGAACAATACCCTGAATCCTGTTGCCCTTACATTGGATTTCAACACTTTACCAAACAATAGTGGGCGCTTTTGTGAGCAATTATTGATGGTGCAGTTCCAGCACTTGTGATCACAGGCATAGACAAGCGTGTTTACATTCAGAATCGATGCCACTAAATAATTTAAGTCCAGTTGTCTCATAAAATATGAATAAAACATCAGCCCAGACGAGTCTTTGATTACTGCGGCCACTAGGACTTCAGGACCGGGCGGCAGATGCACATTTGATGAAGACCCGTCTCTCTTTTTTTTTTTCCCCTCACCCCCGCTGAAGCTCGGCGAAGGAAGCGCCAGCATCTCTGGACCAGTAAACAGCACACTTAGATTCCTTCTGCCTCCTGACACGTTGACACCTATCTCACAGTGCAGCCATGAATTATAAATCGTGAAGCGGCAACGGAGTCCTGGCGCCTCTGACGGAACTCTCCAACTTCTCCACGACAAAAAGCGGCGCTTCATAATAGGGAAGAAACAAACAAAAAAAACAAAACAAAAGGCGTCCTCGACGAGATTTTTTTTGTCAAAGAAATTATCGAAACAGGCCCGAGATCAAAGAGGATCGGAGAATTTCCTCCAGCGCCCGCATTACGCCGAGGAACAAGAGGAACAACAAAAGAATATGAGGCAAAAGAAAACAAATACAGAGGGAATATGGAAGAAGCCCCATGTGGCCTTATTATAAGGGCTACACCGCAGGTAACTATATGCTTTAACAGCAGTGCTTTATAAATTCTGTCATCTTGTTAAGGCTGTCAGGACCACTGACCCTCCCTTCATCTCTAACTGGCCAACTGCCGTTTTCAAGCCATTCTTTAAAGCGCGGCTTTGGTTGAACACATAATCCTAACAGCTTGTCTCGACTAATTGTTTGCGCTCTTTTCTCCAGCAGACACGGGGCCGAAGATGAGAGCTTGATGGAGTGAGGCTGGGAGAGTGCTGCGCTTCTGTAGAGCTCATTATATCTCCCACTGTCTCTTTGTTGTGCTTCATATTCACTCGCACTGCAACTGCCGCGGAGCGTCTGCCGACTTACCGAGAGGTCAAGAAACGAGTGCCTCTTAACTCACCCGTCGACGATAATGACTGGGTTCGAAATTACTCACCAGTCCTCTGGTAAACCTTCTACCTATACTGTAGAGTCACATAAATAAATAAAAAAACAACTTCAAACTGATGGCAACTTTCTTTCCATCGTAAAATATATTAACCATCTGAAGCGATCTCTAAAAATAAAAATAAATGTATTTGTTATTTATAACAAAATATAGATAAAGGGTTGGATTCTTGTTTCCTACAGACGTTTTTTTTTAACACAGTCAGACAGAGTTTAAATAGTCATTCAGTCAACCATTAGTCTTGTCTCGCAGCAGTTCTTATTCTGTGCCTGAGCAATTCCATCTGTTGAAGTCCAGAAGTGATTTTCATCCATTTATGTAGTTTCAAGTAAAGATGTCTCAAAGTAATTTCTTCCAAAATGTGATTATTTTAGGCGTAAACTGAAAATATGGGAAGGGTCAAGGTCAATTCTCACCACATTTTCATCAGTTAGGTTGGGTTATTGACAACTGTTATATATATCTATATATATAGATATATATATATATATACTGTATATATATAGAGATAGATATATATATATATATTTTCGTGTAAAGAGTTGATGGTATTTATTGTCTTTACCAATCATATTTATGACACGTCTTTCTACTTTCAACATGTTGTTTTACTTCCTGATTATATTAGTCTTGTGTTTTAAAACATCTAAAAAGTCATTCTTGATTTGATTTTCTGCTTTAAGACATAGTGTGACGCGAGTCAATGAGGTCTGGGATGAATGATATATATCTCAACAGACAGTGTCCATTCTCAAGTTTCACCGTACTCTAACTAGTCAAACATCATAGCCACGATTCAGACCACAACATCTGACCCCCTTTAAAGGTCAAATATGTATACTTAAAGAAATGTTTTACACCATAAAGCAAAGATGATGGACCTTGATACCATAAAAAAGTATCAGTGCAGCGAAAACCTCCACCAAGTCCCATCACTAAAGTTAATTTATTTAATATCTAATTAGCAGGTGGACAAATACACACTATTTAAGATGGATGAAAGCTGTTCTCTTTTAAGTGAGTTTTGTCCGAGAGAAAAGACGTTTAGCTGGACAGTTATCGCTCTTTTTAGACACGACTGCGAATAGAAGTCTCAGAGCTCTTAGAAGCATAGGTTCGGTGAAAAAAAAAAATCAAGCCTTATCTTGACTGTCCCGACCCGTCTCGTGAAGTACTGGAGGACGACACAAGACTGATTGTCAGAGGTCTGGAGGGTAGGTCAAAGCTCGGCCATTCATCAGACAAAATGCTATTTTTGTTTCCCCTGTGTTAGAGGAGACACTGTCTCTCATTACCGGTCCAGTCGCTGTTAACCTGAACACTTGATGAACACTCCTGTGTTTTCAATTTTAAACATCTGTTTGCATCAATGAATTAACTCTCTCTCTTTTTTTTATTGCATTTTGAAGCACTTTTCGCTGGATAAAGAATGCGTAGGAATCTTTTATAAGAGCGTACTTCCAGAATTGACTAGATTATCTACATATCATTAACAACAGAGATTAGATTTTGCAGTGATGTTTTTCTTTATTACAATTTAATCCATAACATGCACATTTAAAGTACTGGCAAACATTTTAACTCAAAATCTACATTCTTAAGTATATATGAACAAATTATCTACCTCAGACAACTGAGATACTGAGACACAAATCCAGCCCCTTGTTATGAAAATAAACATGACCCATGAATGAAATAACCCATGAAACAATGTATTTTATCAATATAATGGTACAGTTTTGTAAAAAAAAAAGTCATCCTCAAGTCACAGACTGTACTCCAACAATTGATGGTCTTAGATTCTTAAAAATCGGAATAAAACTAAAGTTTAATTCACATTTGTTATCTTGAATAGAAAACAGTTTTAGATATTAAGCTATGGTACATAGTGAACTACCAAAATACAAAAAAGCTAGAGATCAAAAAAACAGGAACAAACAATAAGATGTTCAATGATAGTTTTTATCCATCATAAGTTTGCATTTGTCTACTAACTTTACATTGATCAACCATGGTAAGCATTACTATCCAAATAAGACATTATTTCCAATAAATAAAAATAGGTAAATCAGTATTACATGGAGGGCTGGGAGTTGATCAATACCATTCCTTCGATATCCGTTTCTGAACGATGTTGTTGTTTCGATACCAATATCATAAGATCAATTATAAATTATGAGGTTAATTTTCATCTTTGGTACATTTCTTACTCCACACGATTTTCTTTCAGCAAAAGATAAATAAGAAATTATTTCCAGGACAAAAGAACACTTTCTAACAAGTGACAAATCAAGCTTATGTTCACTTCCTTTGTCAGTTTTCTTTTCAAAAATTCTACACATTATCAAGTTTGGATCATGCATAACTTACTGAACAATAAAACATGTCAAGTCTTAATTACATGCTTATTTTAAGCGTTGTTTGCAAGGCAGGGACATGTCGACACTGATGATGCAATGCTAAAGTAAACTAACACATGTCGCTTTTAAATGAGACAGAATGACATTATATACTTGACTATAATCAGCTGAACGTGGATAGAACTTCCGTGTCTTTCAGTGGCAATGGTCGACTTCATCGCCTCATTGCTGAGCAAATTAGATTTAGTCCTGTAACTAAATGATTTAGGTTTAGGCTTAGCTCTTAACCTCAAATATGTCACGACCTTCTGATCTGAAAGAGCATGAACAACTGCAGTACATGTGTGTCTTTAAACCAGATCTGATTCCTTCAATGTGACCCAACTTTGACATAAAGAAACATCAGGTATTTTTTTTAAAATGTTACTTTAGGTTTGTCAGACTTCTGGGACGTCTGCCGTTGAATGTGAATCCGACACTTAACAATGAAAGTTGTGTCTTGCTCGGGTCACGTTGTCGTGGCGAAAGTATCAATCAAGTTCTGGTGCCACAGTACAATGAATACTGGCTTCACCTTTCCATCACTCTTGGACTCCTTCCTACGGTAATGGTCTGGTCCGGGCAGCAGCAGCGAGTGGTTCCCTGGGAAGTTGTTCGTGACCTCAACTGCACAATTTGTCAGACCGAAACCTTTGTCCGGGATGTGCTAAAAGGTCTCACATTGTAAGACGATCTCTCCGACAGTGTCGGTTTGAAATCAGATACGATGCCGTAAATTTGTCATTTAAGACAAATTTTGGGGGCAAAGTCAGGCTGATATTGTGTAATCCGACCAGGCCATTAGTCAAGACAATCTGGCACATCAGCGAGTTGTGACTTTCTTTTTGAATGTCTTTTAAATGACCCCGGGGGTCATGACCAAGGGTGAGTGTGAACGGAATGTTGATCGGAGAAGCTCAACCACCATTGTGGAGCCACACATCAGCTCTTCCTGTTAAAGTGATAGTGAGTTCAATTAACAATGCCTCATGTCGACTATGGGTGGGGATTATTTTCTGAGTAATCTGTTTCTTTTTAGAATTATAGTCACAAATGTTTGTTCATTTTAACGTAGCAACTGGAGCTCAGTTGTCCAAAAAGACACACTTAAAAACATCCAAATACCTCCATACAGTTGTAACTTTGTTCTTGTAAGTAAGTAAGTAAGTAATATTTATTTATATAGCGCTTTTCGAGACCAGGGTCACAAAGCGCTTAAACAATCAAAACAATACTCAAAAAAGTACATACTTTAAAGATCAAGATAATACTGAGAACACAACAGGAGTTTGAGAAATTGTATTGAAGACAACTGACCCTATAACACTAAAAAGAAACCGATTACTTTGAAAATAATCCCAACCCTTATTTAATATGAGGGTGAGTAGAAAATGAGTGAAGGTTGAATTCGGGGGGAACTATCACTTTATGTCCCCTCTGATAAGATGCTTGCACAGGTCCAGAGAATACCCTGCTTATCCACCTCGGAAAAATCAATGCTTAATAGGTCATCAGTTCGACATGTTCTTACTCAATGATCAATCTTTCCGACTCAAATAAGACCCCAGGACACCAGAACTCCTCTGGCGGAATTACATTGTGTTCTGAAGAATGTGTGAAGAGCCTCACGGTGTTAGTTAGACTCAACTGAACAGGAAGCTCTATTAAAATTAAATCACTTTTCTGTCGTAACCAACCTCAAGATGTTGGATGATGAAACGTGTTCGTCGTAACACTAAGGGCGAGGTTTAAATAATAACGACTGGCAGAATGTGTCTGGCGTCATTTGGTCGCGCGGTAAATTAAGAGCTAATCATCGGCGGCGCGGGAACCTCGCTGGCAGTTAATGAAATTGTCCGGCGCGACCCGGGTCGGTATTTTAGGAACCGCTCGTGTCCAAACACAGCTGCCAGCGGAGAGAGAGGTGAGTGAAGACAAACAAGCGGCGAATTATCGCTCCGCCTCACGTTCCCGAGCTGAAGTCCATAAACCACCGTCTCAATTGCCTTTTCAGTGAGTCACGCGGATAATTACTGCACTGGAGGTAAAGAGATTTAGACTCCCAGAGATCTGGTCATTATGGAGGTGGCGAGGACAAGGTCACTTCTGCTCTGCCGGGGGAAAAAGGTAGCGGATTTGGAAACTCTTGGAGAGTTTAGCACAATAGAAAAACCTTCATTTACTTTGCAGATTTCTACTTTTATTACTTACTTACTCTATTAGTTTATATTAAAATGTATGTATGTAATATTTAATCCTCATTGGGACTGATGATCGCACTTCATGAACTTAAAAGTTTTGTTCTTGATGCGTGAAGCATTATTGTTTTTTTTAATCCAATATAGACCCAGCAGTTTGGACAGATTTGGGCAAAATGAGGTCATTATCACCAATGACTTGATTTTATTCTTTCACTTTCTTGATGGGATCAGAGTCCATCCCAGAAACACAGGGTAAGTAAGACCCCAAACAATTTACCAGTCCACCATAGTGTACATAACACACAATTTGGCGTAAATAATAATCGCCTGTATGTCTGTTGACTGTGGGAGGAAACTAGAGTACCTTAAAGAAACCAGAACCAAATGACTTGAAAGGGCTAGAGGAACTGGACAAGCCAGTCATAAGGACAGGAAAGGAGCTTGCCATGTCATAATTCAGGATTGTGTTATCTCAGGGTCAAGTTGACCTGAAAACAAATATGTTTGTGGTATCCCTTGTAATGCCTCTTGGTCTTTGGGGCGACGGGTCACAATGACCCAGAGATAATGTAAGGGTTAAGAAAACACTTTGTGATCATATAAAAAAAATTCTGTGTAACATACAAAAGATTCAATGATCTCAGTAGTGGGTGATACATTTCAATGAAAAACTATAAAGAAAAGAATGTGTTTCAGGGAAAAAAAACATTATTTAACCAAACAAATATCCCCTCAAAACAAAATGTTCTGGCATTAATTGCGCTCTTCTTTCACAGCTGACCCCCCGGAATATTTCTAAAGAGCCCCGGCGGACCTCGGACCACACTTTGTCGATCGATAGCCGAGCATAGGCAACACCAAAAGGGCAACATTACCGAATGCTGAGGGATTTTTCTTGTGTGTGTTACATCTCCATGGAGAGGATTGGATTCTTTGAAATGCTTCCCCCAGAGTGAGAATTGTACCACGCAGCTTGATGTTGCCTTGCATCACAAAGTGAAAAGCATTATCACCAGATCCCTCCGGCGACGTGGTTTAGTCCAAAGAAAATCCCGAGGCTTTGACGCTTTTATATGTATGTGTATATATATATAAATATATATGTTTCTGAACTCTGATCAATCCCACTGTGCTTCTGTCAAACGCTTTTATTCACTGGTTTTGTCAACGATTCCTTCTCTGCCACATCAGCTCAAGTTTCTGTCGACGGCTAGCTTTTTCTCACTTAGTTAAAAAAAATTCTCTCACCTAGTGGTTCGAATTAAAGAAGTTTAAAGGTGAAAAGGCAGTGGCTAAAAAGAGGAATCAGGAACAAAAATCAAAAAAAAAAAAGCACCTCATGGTAACACTGAACTTCTGGATTGACTTTTTGATCCATTTCCTGCCAAACCTAATCCCAGATAACATTCAAATTTGAGTCCAAGCTGACGATTACGCCGACTCTCCTCCACTGCGTTCCTCCAGCAGTAAATGTAGCCCCTCATTCTCTTCCAGCTTTTACTGTCAGTCACAGAGCACTCAGTCATCTCTGAACACCGCCCCCCCGCACCCCCCCCCCGATATTGATTTTCCTCCCACTGAAGCAGCCGCATGAACATAAATTTTGCATGAGGCTTTTACTCCGGGCCTTAGCTTAGCTCCGGCGACACATGATGGGCCCGAGAACAAGCTGTAATAACCCCCACCCCCTCAGTGCCGGGCCAGGCAGGTCCGGGGAGGAGGAAACCCTCCACCTTCTAGACGAGGAAGGACAGAGCGAGTGACCCTTCAGGGATCAGCAGTATTACATAAAAGCTCAGGATCTTCTTAGAAAGAAAAAAGAAGTTAAATGTTAAGCCTGGCCTCTAGACAAACAATTATTACATGTATTAACCTTTATATTAAGATGACACGACAGAAACTTTGAAAGCTCTTCTTCAGGTGCTTTAGTGAGAGCATTTTAACGCATTCCACGTCTGTGACTTCATTTATTTGTATTGATATGTGTTTTCTAGTTTACAAGTAAGACAAAAAATCCGAAATCATCAGTTTTAAAATAAATCAATACATGAATAAATAGTAATACGTAAAAAGAAGAAAAATAAAGGTGAAAGAAAACTTAATAGAAATCAAGTGTGACTAAAAAGTAACTTAACAGTGTTCTCAGCAGCACCATTCAGCATAGGGGCCCCTACGCTGTGATTTTCATCCCCTACGGTGTGAATTGGGTCCCGACGCTGTGACTGAAGCAGAGTAGGGGGGATTTTCTTTTGTTTTCCATTTTATGAATCGTGTCCTAATCCTACCTGACTTTATTTCAGAAAAAGTGGCCTTCAAAATGCAATAAATAGTGTGAGTGTCTAAATTTCCCAGGGGGGGGATGACCCTGGACCCCCATACAGTACTCGCACCGTGCAGGGGTCCCCCTACGCTGTCAAAAAATCCTGGTGAGAACCCTGCTTATATTTTTTATATATATATACACACACAACACACACACGCATTCTCATACAAATTCATTTAAAAACATTAAACATTTCTAAATATTGGGGATTAAAAAAAGATTAAAATTACTTAAATTATACATAATATATATCACATTTCCTAAATAACTCTTTTTTTTTACAGATTAAAAATAAAACTACTAGCTGAATGTATAAAATAGAAAGTACTAGTAAGTGTGGATCCTTTTTTCTGCAGATTATAGGGGGCGCTCCCAAGGATAGTGACGGGCCCCGGCTTCATGTGCTGACATACATTTAATTGTGCCAGCTTAACTGCTGGTTGCCAAAAAAAATGGTTTCATGCATTTTTTGCAAACAAACACTATTTCTTGCTGCTATCAAGTTCTATTGGTGAATATAAAAATAATACAAATCTATTTTAATTATCAATTAAATGGATCCATCACCAAAATATGTTATATTCCCATAATTCTAAAGAATCACACAAGGGGCCAAAACTCTTGTAGTGGTCCGAACAAAATGGATATATTCACCAAGAGGAAGGATGAGTCTGATTACAAAATAGAGTTTGAATTCTTTCTCTGTGTTTGTCCATCAACTCATCAAACTCTTTTGAAACTTATGTTCTAAACAATGAGAAATTCATGAACGATTAATTCATCGTTTAAGTTTTGTAGCATGAAAAGTGTTTCAAGGACATCTAGAAGATTTTTGTTGGTGACAACAGACCTACACTCCATCATAACCACTTGAACCAGAACCAGTGTACGATGATGCCAAATATTTGTATTTTGGAAGTTCCAGCGTCGCCTGCCTCCATTATAGCGACCCGCCGCCGCCGTGAAATAATTGTAAAATAATCAAAAGCGAGCGCGAGAATGAGGAGGACATCACAGGGCTTTTGTTCTGCTTTGCCGTACATATGCGTTTGATAGAGCGCCACATACCCAGAGTGCATTTGGGCAGGAATGGGAGAAGAAAGTGAAAAAAGAAATTCAGTGGGATGAAATAAGCCCAAACAATGGGATTTGCTTTCCATTCTTCTGCCTCCATCTTCTGTCTTTAATTATTCCCTTTGCTTGTCTGAGGGAGCGTGTAAGCACTTTCACGCAGCACAACATGCCCGGCAGCACAACACTGTCTGCCTCACTGATGTGGAGGCTTCTGAGTGACACTGAGCCTCTTGTGATTATTAATGCTCTTTAATACAACACAGAGGCGCCACTGTGATCGAGGAGGGAAAACAGATGGAGGAACAGCCAGCGTTCCAAACACAATGCAAATGGAATTATGTCCTACACATTCTGGCAACTGCTAATGTTGCAGAGACGCTAAGAGAAATTTGATAACAAGTGTTGTTCGCCGTTGTTTAACGGAGCCTGGCTTGATCCTGGTGGGATCCTTTTTTTGCCGCTTTAGTGGTTTCTTCCTGAATCGTATATGAGTATCGGAGAAGGCCCCGGACGATGTATGATGAATGAAGTAGCATTGCTACTTATACGCTTATCGTGCTCGCTGACTAGCAACAGGTTCAGCAAAGGGCAGCGGCAGTAAATGAAATTCCGCGGCGGGACAATATATCATCAAAAGAAATGTATGCACCGCGAAACTTACACGGCGGCTTGAGAAGAGGACAAGGTGCCTGACGGAGCAGAGGAGGGCTGAGGATGCGAGGGGGGACGCAGAGGGAGGCGAGGGGGGGATGCAGTTATTTTGTCGAATCAGTTCTATTTTCATACTGGCTGATCTGTGTCTTTTAACCATTTCACTGCAGCCGGAAAATGAGAGCGCCGGAGCTAATTTCACAGTGACAGCCCACCGAACCACCGTCTTCAGAGAGGGTGTGGGGGGCTGACTTTGTCTTTGTAAGGAGTCCTATCCTCCCTTTTATTTACAGTTGTCGTGCTGAAATGCAAAGTCCAGTCGGTACTGCAGTAAAAAAAAGAACACAGTGGATGTTGTGTTTGATAAGAAGAGGTTGCTTGACACAGAAGTTAGCAGTGAACGAAGACTGATGCTAGTTTTGAAGGGCTTTTTTTGCGATGCATCATAATTCATGCATCACATTCAAATAAACCATTTGTATTCCTTTTAATAACAAACACACATTACAAAAACTGTTTGGGTCTATACTAGTGATGGGATGATATAGCTTCATAAAGCTTTTTAGTGGTCAGTAGGTGGCGCCGTCAGCTTAAAAAATGTGATGTTTCGTTAGAACAGTTGTTAAAAACAAAGGAAAATAGTGCAGAGACTACCATCTAGTGGACTCTTTAAATAATGACACTGCTTCATGAAGCTTCATCAGACCATCACTAGTCTATAACTTCACTTTGATACCAGTTCCTGAAGGATACTTTTTAAAATACATACAGTATTTTATGAGATCAATTCTAAATGTAATTGCACATAGTCAAAATCACGAGTCTCACTTTCCCACCCCTAGCTTTTCTTCCTATATAAAAAATAAATAACAAATAATTCCCAGTGCAAAAGAACAGACTTAAACAAGTGACCAATTAATTTGAGTTTTATTTTAGGTGAACAAGACTTAAAGTGGAACTAAGTTACTAAAATGACATCTTTCGCCCCCGTTACAGGTGGGTAGAAAAACATCGCGGCAACATTGTGATAAATATCACAACAACAACTCCAGTAACCACTTATTTCACATGCATAAGGCAATAACTTGTACCTTACAGCCAATTACCTGCACAGGTACCACAACTTGGCACCGAAAAACAATATAGTATAGTTTGATACTACTTTGGTTCTACTGGAGCATTTCAGTCGGCACATAAAAGATGTATTAAATAAAGATTTCAGTTGGCAAACAGGGCATAGATATATGTTTTGGGAGTTATAAATAATATAAACACATTTGTTTTAGTTTTATTGCAGAGGTGAACTGTTCTTTCCGATGGCCAAAAAAAAAAAGACCTCTGCTTAGGAACCTATTTTAACGTGGCTTTCTAAAACCCAACGATGTGATCAAATCAACAACTTCTATATTTGAAGAATTGTGTTGGCTCACGATAAAAGCTGCTGGACCGGGAATCAAACCTGCTCCTCTTAAGTGACAACACAGTGTCTTATTAAATACGATCTATAGAACATCACATAAAAAGTTTTTCTTCAAGGAAGATTTATCCATTTTTATTGATTTTATTCATCCATTACATCCAACCAACCATCCTTCTTTTCTCCAACCTTCTTTCTTTCTTTCCTTCCCTTCCTTCCTTCTTCAATCTGAACCCTTTTTTTTTTAGAATATTTGGAGTAGACAAGTCAAGGAGTACCAGGAAAACCTTCATGACCTTGAAGCACCATAAGATGAAAAACCCCAAATCCACACAGAAAAGATTAATTTTTGAATTAATTAATTTTAAGTTACAGAAAGAAAAAGAAACAAAGAAAGATAATAAAGACCTTTGTTCTTCATTGCCAGGAATGTATGTTAAAAATCCCATTAAACTTTCTCTGTAAACTCCTGTGATATATCAGTCAGATGTCTCCTCCTAAACAAGGTCCTCTGTAATCCTGCCACAGGATCCATCTGTGATGTGTCTGCAGTTAGTCCTGAAATAGCACCCGTGGGACCAACACGCTCCTTAGACGTCCCGCGGGACCTTTTAAGCGGCACTGATACTGATAAAAGCCCCCGCAAATCTGGCCCCCAGATACAGTGGCCATTAATTAAGGTAATGAGGCCGCGGCCGGCAATTAGTAACCACAGATAGCTTTTAGCCGCGGCTCAGACGTCGCCGCCCATGAGGAGTTCGGTTCCCTCGCATCTGCTGACAAAAGTCACGGTGGGCTCTTTGGTTTCACCAACTGGGAACCGGAGAGGCACTTTTAAAAATGACCTCTGTGTGATCCCGAATGACTCCCAGAAACCTTTCTGCTGTTTGTTCTTTTGAAAATGTATTTTTTTCTTCTTCTTTTTCGAGCGAGCGCCACAAAAATCCATACAGCGCTACACAAGGCAGCAGTGGGAAACATTCGCTGCACAGACTATTGATCAAAATTAGAACATCAGCGGCGAGTGTAAAGACTATTGATTTGACCATAATGCCACATTGATTTGCCTGTTTTATCAAGCCCATAATAGATACACATTAATAACATGCTAGTTTGCATTAGTCGTGCATAGAGATGTTTAAAAAGTGGCAGGAAATCTATATACCTTCAGTATGTAAGTCAGTGTATTGCCTATCTTAGCTTTATTATAAAGGTAATCTGTTTGTCAGTGTATTTTTTCATAGCGAAAATTTGCAGGTAATGATGATACAGGGACACGTGTCAAACTCAAGTCATTTTATGTGACCAGAAAACAAAGCAGATTAATGTTCATGTTGATATTGTGACCTAAAGATGTCAGTGTTTAAGCTAAGATAAGGGTCATAGATTATGAATGTCAAGAATCTCACCGCAATTTCTCGTAAGAGTAAAACAATGTATTAAGTAAAGGCACAGAGATCATTAATAGATATCGAGCCAATGAGAGTTTGGTAAATATACATTTTGTTCAGCCTTTAACCTCGACTGCTAATAGATGAAATACAGTTGGACATCATTGTTCGAGGACAAGAAACATGTGATTCAATGTTGGTCCAAATTAACATCTGGATCCATCAGTTAAAGATGACTCTTTGTGGTGCAGAATCGAAAGTGCTAGGACACAAGTGTGTTGCTACTTAAAAAGTAATTTCCAATAACTTCCTTGGCGGATGTATGGGTCGCCTCAGTGCTTTACTAATTCGCCTCATCCCTCTCCAAATGTGCAACCAAAAAAGACCTCCCATCATTAATGTAAATGAAAAATCTACCGGAGTACAACCCTCAGCAAGAACAGCAGAGAAATCGCTCACATTAGTTGAGAACGAGTAATAAAAGATGCAGTTGTGCTATTTTACAAATTCCTTCACTTACAGCCAGGTAAGATAAGACCACTTTCTTTCCAGTTCAGTCCCATAAAATTACCATTAACATTACAGCTCAGGCGGAACATAGATAAATGTAAAATGTCAGCCAGTTCTGCCAGGCGGGAATTCCAGTTCCACAAGATTAGCATCTCTGTCTGCTCGGTCCCACTGCACCTTGTCTAATATTTCATTTACAACATTTCATAAGTTCATTTTCCCCTCACTTGCCATGTAAATCACAAATCAATTTTCATTTAGAATGCTCCACTACAGATTGCTGCTGAAAGGTCCGGAGCTGCAGCCACGTGGAAGACTGTCGGAGAATCTTACGGAAACAGTCGGAAAAAAAAAAGGATGTAATTTTGTTGAAACAACTCGGGGCCAATTGGTCAAGGCATTTACTGGAGGCAATTGTATTGGGAAAACAACAGCGTGGCAATACAGCCTCTCCCGGCTCGTTCTTTTTTTCTTCATTATTTTCTTTATTAATAAGATTCAATACTTCCTCATTTATTCGGACTTGTAATCCACAGGACCAGTAATGGGAAAATAAGAAGTCAACATTAACGCAAATTTAATCGATCTTGTTTAGTTATGTTTTTCTCCTGAAGCTGTTAGAAATATCGACTTCTTTTTTCCCCAAAAATTATTCAGATGGTACTTAAATCCACTGTTGAGTAAAACCCACGCATGAAGTGACCGCCCACTGTAATATGAAGATGACGTTAATCCGAATCTACTGCCTAAGCTTTCATATATGACTCGCATTAAGGCTAGAAAAGCACAGCAGGATTGTTGAGACCTCTGACTCTGTGTATGTCGTGCATTCACCGTTGACTATCTTGATATTTCACCAGCAACTGGCAGAGACAGTGTTGAATAAAGAATGTTGGAGATAAAGAAAGAAGAACCAATCACATTAATGGATATGGTACATGAGGACGAGGAAGAGACAGATGGGAAATTAACTTTTTTTGGGTCATACTTTGATAAAATATTATTATTAGTCACTTTTTCTTTGCCTTCAACTCCCATCAGAGGTCGCTACAACAAATCAGTCTTTTCCAAATTAATCTAAATTACCTCCCTTATCCCAACTATCCTCCTTATGTCCTCATTCAACACATCGTCTCTTCTCAAAACCATCTGAGCCTTCCTCACTCCATCTAACCCCGGACTCACAGAGCTCGATGTGGTCACACCAAGAGCGCTGTGGCTTCAACGATCCTGTGTGGAACCGTGTGAACAATTTTGCGAGAACATTGACACACTTAAATAAATCTCTGGACAGAATCCGCATTGTGGAGACTCGCACTAAAATCTATTTTCTGTACAGAGTGATGAGGCTAAACGCGTCATGGTTTCACTAAAAATAGAAATGTCATTATTTGATCTTTATATTTGGTATTCTATCTTGTTAATATAAGTACATTTTCACCGTTAGTGACACGTCATGTAAGCAATGTTTGTGACGATCCAGCTGATTGGATTTGAAGCTAAACCATCCTCATGAAAGTGTTGGTTCACTGCAAAAGATACGAAGAAACAGTATGAATTCAAATGAAATGAACCTCTGCAAGTAATCTTTTGTTTGGAAAATTCACCAGGCAAGTTTTACTTTAATCACTAATTTCTTGCCTGAATGATTCTATCGACGTCTCCGCCGTGACATGATGACGATAAAAAAGAAACAAATCCAAGTTGTCATCTGATGGACGAGCATCATTTTCATTTGCCAGGCGGCAAAGTATTTCAGACAATCTTTGGTGAGACTCTATGGTAGAACTCCCCTTTTAAACTTGGGCTCTTCTAACTTGGCTTCTTGTCTGTTTGTAAGAGCTACTGTACAAAATGGAAGTTCTTTCTTTTTTACAAATGTCCTATAAATCTTCCCTTTTTTTTTCCTACCTTTCCTTCACAGATCTTTCCAATTCCGAACTTCTGGCTCTTAGCTAAAAAGTGTTTGAGTCCGGAGACACTGGGAACAGTGCAGAAAAATACCCCCCACTCACATCTTCGGACACTTGAGAGCAGCGGCCCCCAACCTTTTTTGACCGGTTGATTATAGGTATCATACGACGATGAATCCGTGGGAGCCCCGGCCTTTTTTTTTTTTTGCAAGTACTTTTTTTATGACAATTATGTGTCATGGACTGATAGGTCCAGTAGTTACCTCCCCCCTTTATCTTTTTGGCCTTTTGGGAGGAAAATGGAGCAGCTGGAGAAAACCTATGTAGGGACAAGGAGAATATGCAAACCCTACACGAAGAGGACCCTAAATCAGAGTTGGATCTGAATCTTGTGAGGCATTACCCACTGAACCAGTGGTTCTGGAACCGTTCTTCTGCACCACCCAATGTGTTCCCACACTGAAGCATCCCGTGTTAGCTTTTAAACAACCGATCCGATTGCAAATGTAGCTTCTCCAGCCTCGATCAAAAATTAAACTTAAGCAAAATCTCCAAAAAGGTTTTTTCCCATTGTGGACACCGAGGACATTCTGAGGAGATCACTCTTTATTTACAGCTCTAAGAGATGAAGAAAAAAACAACACTTTCTTAGTATTTACAAGAGAGGCTAGACGTCTTCAGAGACGAAAAAGAAAGGAAACATATCATTCAATATCACATGAACAGGCTGCTCCCTGTTTACGCTCCACGCTTATGTGACTCTGTAACAAATCATTAACACGTCTGCAACAAGTGGAAACACCGGGGGTAAAATTTACGTACGCCGGAGCTTCAAAACAGACATCAGAGTATAAATCGCGGCGTCTCTAGGGGGGCAGGTCTCCCAGCTCATGTGTGCTTGTACAGTAATCTGGTGCACGAGTGTAAATAGCTGTTTGATTCCAGCCCCCTCGATGCTCCTCTGTACTTCCTGATTGGTGATTGTTTTGTTTTTTTTTACTCCTGCAGAGCGTCACCGATGCTGCTTATTCAAGACAAACAATGAACTACAGGCAGATATCAATGGCAGGGATGAGAACGCTGTCGGGACTGCCGAGCGAAAAAAACCCGCTTCTGTTCGCGCCTCATCTCCGCCAGCACCTCTCACTCTCAATTATTCGCCCGCTGTCACAACAAATCAATCAAATTACCGCTGGAGGACTGTGTGCAGCTGCTGCTGTTGCACCGCCGCTTGCATTAGCTTTGAAATGTATGAGGGGCTACATTTTATCACTGTTATTTATTTAGCGCTGCGCCTCTCTCCCAGCGTCCTAGCCGCACGGTTCAAACATTAAAGCGGCGCAACAACAAGGACGGCGAAGAAAAAGTCCCGGCTCTAGACGGTGTTGTGTTTTTTTTTTGGGATGGTTTTAGCAAGTCTTAGAGAAGCATCCTAGGAACTTAAAATGGTTCCTGAGGTGCAGATATCACAATTGTCAAAAGTGAACATTTGTTGCAAACGTACGCTGCTGTTATGCAAAGAATGTAATATGTGTAATTTTTGTCTGCCCATTCAAACAAGTGCACGAAAATATATATATATACAGTATATACATGATTAATTTCATTTCTAATTTAAATGGTATGTATATATTTTTGTATTTATTTATATGTTTAATGTAAATGTTTATAACATTTTACTTGATTTAATTTTGCCATGTTTATTCATATTTAGTTTATATTTTATATTAATATTTTATTTCAAAGTTTATACTAAAAATGTGTTTAAATTCTATTTAATTGTAATTATATCAACTTTCTTAAATTAAGCAATCTTGAGCCGAGTTATTCAAATAAAGGTTAAAAAAAATTAACTGATTATTTAATTAATTTCAATACATATCAATCATACATTTATTTACTTACTTAAATACTCCTTGATTATTCTCTAGTTTCCTCACACAGTCTAAAAGTTCATTGACGCCTCTTGAATTTTCTTTGCCTTGAATTGCTTGTCTTTTAACATTTGTCCAGTGATGGACCAGAGTTCTGTCCTGGTTTCCCCTTGCCTTTCACCCTATGTAGCTGGGATCTACCTAGCTTACGGGACCATCAGATTCATTAAATAGAACATCCTGACGGTTAATCAATTTTGTATTCAACTTCATGGTCGTAAAATTAAATTAAACCAATTAAAAACCAATATAAGTCATATCATGGAACTGTGATTCCAATTTTAAACCCTGAACAATTGTCTGGAAAACATTTATTTTAAATTAACATTTTTATTCAGCAGATTGCAGGAGGTGATTTCTGATGAACAGGATGAATCTTGAGGCCTCTCACTGTGACATCTCAACCTAATCTACTGTGCCATGCAGGACCAGACACCCTCCCTAAATCCCATCCTGCCTGGTCTCCCACAACAGGTAGAGCCTCCTCGGCGTAAAGAGGTTAAATCGCAGGCTGCCTGGCGCTCTCACCTCTTAAAGGAACAGCTGCAGTCAGAGCTGGCGGCGCAGATCAAGTCTGACACGTCTAACTAGTGCGGAAACATCCGCCTCTTCCCTCAGGATCCCGCCCTTTGGTGCCTGTAATGAGCACAGTGATTTCCCTAATTTGTATCACTCCAAACACGGGCAACCTCAGGACGACACCGCCGAGAGTTTTCATCAAAACGCCAGCCGCGGCTTTGATTGGCGCTGACACCGGGTCTCGTTACCGCAGGTGAGTGGGCTGCCGACCTTTATCGGGAAGCTTGAGTGCTGTTTTGTGCTTCCTGTGGACGAGTACAGAGGAACAATGCTCTCGCCTCACCATTAAAAACTCGGCTCTCTGATGTGCGGCGTGCCTGCTTTTCTGCTGAGAGCAAATAAGATGGGGATGTGCTTATTAATATGAAAGGGCTCCAGTAAACTTGCGTCTTGTATTACCTTTGAGAGCGTCACGGAGACAAGAGAGCATCCGCCGAGCATTACGCCTTTTGATACGGCTGCTTTTACCGCTAATCAGGCTTGTTATAGAAACACCAAAAAGTAACATCGTGTCTGAAAAAGCAGTCGAGAGTACACGCTTAATTTCTCCGCTTTCCCATACACCGACTGTCAAATGTAAAGACTCAAGCATGACCCAACCTAGATTTCCCTCTGTGAAGTCAGCGGGAATCGTGCTCGCTCTGTCAGAAGAGATAACTTTCTCCCTTGTTTAGTTTCATTGGGAATTTGTTTTTACGGCGCGTTTTGCCGGCATAAATCATTCTGACAAATAACCAGTTACGCTGGTGCCGGTGTTTACAGAATCCTCCACGAAAAAAGCTGCTCTCTTCTATTTAAGCAAGCGGCCCCCACATTATAGAACAAGCCCATTACATGATAGTTATTCATCACGGTCGCAGGGCTGGAGCTGCTCAAGAACTGAAGAGTTTCTACTGATGAACTTTCTTCTTCTACCATCAACACTGTGGTGTGATGACCCCAACCTCGCCAAGACCTTCTCACTTGATCTCCTCTAATGCTGGCGTTGGCCAAAATTAGGGGCGTATTTCCATTGTGATGCACCAGTCTGGGAATCATGGGTTTGGGGAACCTTTTAGGGACCTTTATTAAACCTCTACAAGCTTGGTGACACTGGCATGTCAAGGAGTCCAAAAAATGCATTTGTATATTTATACTCGCTGAAATACACCGCCATGCCCTGGAATATATAAAATACACTTGAAAACCAAATAACCCTAATAACAAAAGATGAAATGAGACCAGAAAAAAAACTACTTTACAATTAAGAAATGAAGATGAAATTCTGGGAATGTTTCTTATGTATTAGATGTGTGGTTTAAATTTAAATGAAAATGGGCCTATTTGAGTTTTCACTCTAGCCAGCCACTATGCTTTCCTTACCCTTGACCTGATCAAGTTGACGCGCACCCCCTACAATCCTGGACAGGAAGTGATGATTTTAAACAATCATGATATGATGATAACGACATGTAGCCTAAATCAGTTATTATTGATTAAAATAAGGTCATATGACTTTAAATGCGTCTCTATGTCATCCAACAGTGTGAAGATGGAATCAGAACTATTGCGTTGTTTTGTTCTTTTCCAAGTTACATTGTTTTTTTCTCAAACTTTACACCTGTATAAATGTTTTGTGTTGTAACAAATAAAACATGTTAGCAAACCTTGGTACATACGGTTTGATACAATTAAGACCAGTTAAGGATTTTTTTTCGATTCACATAGAAAAGCAGAAACATTTAAACAGACTTCACAGTAGGCGGCTGCAGAAACAAAAGCGGACCGAGACGAGTATTTGATTTGTATTCAGATTAGTTTTCTCTAAATTGTCTTAAATTTATAACGATTTGTTACACGTTGTCCATTCCAGGTGTGTTGTGCAGCGCTGTGTTATTTAAGGTTTTTATTTCGGAGTCAAAAAAAGTTATTTAGTGAAATGAAACAAATTTATGCAGCGATCAATTCATCTCATATCATGTGATGCAGAACTGGCCGACGGGAAATGAGTTCTATGTCGATGCTATTGCCTGTCCTAAGCTTTGGAACAATCTTCCTCTCTCTTTGAGTTTGATGATCTACTGACTCCTTTAAGAAACATCTTAAGACGTTTTTATTTGTTCAGGCTTTTCCTTGATTTTCTGGAACTCTTGTTGTTGCCCTTTAAAGTATATACTTTATTGAATATTGTTTTGATTGTTTAAGCGCTTTGTGACCCTGGTCTGGAAAAACGCTATACAAATAAAAATGACTTACTTACTTACTTATACAATAACTTGTATACCATTACAAAAAAAAAGAAACATTGGTCAAAGAAAAGCCTTGATTTGACCCCCCCCTTCCAAATCTTTTCGCCTCTAATTAAGAACCAATCATTTTAATTGGTCCGTTCAAAAATGTTGACATTAATCCGACTGCTGTCTTTAGATGCCCCTTTTCATACAGCTTGATCACAACGTTTTGAAGAACATCTACCCCACCTTTAATCTACAATTGAGCGTAAAAAGAAGGAGAGCATTACTGTATGTACTGATTTGCTTTAGTAATTGAAATTAAGTCATGTAATAATAACAGGGTTTCAGCCCGAGGCCGACAAACACTGGCTGGTATTATCTCAACAACCCCTCCTCCCTCCAGCACAGCCTTATTAGAGGGTCATTAGCCGCATCATTAGCTTTAAACACTGACCGCTCCAGAGTCTCATTACGGCTCGCACTTGTCTGATCTGATGCTAATGACTTAGCAGCGTGAGTGTTGTAAAACACAGCGCTGGCCAAGTGAGCCGGCAGCTCGGCGGCGACAGCGACGTTATATTATGTGTGCGATTAATCAGGCTGGGGGCCCCCCGAAGGCCGGGGAGGAGAGGCGAGGAGAGAGGGGGTGTCGGGGCAGAGGGCAGAGCTGCAGTTGTCTGACAGAGGTGCTGTGCCAGCAGGCCTCATTCAGCCGGGCCGTGATGAAGTCCGACAGCGCGGAGTGGAGGAGCGCCACGTGGCCAGAGGGGTCTGGACACAGTCAAGACATTTAGCTTCACTCGTGACTTGTGTCACTTTCTCTCCACGGAGGTCCCTTCAACCCCCCCCCCCCTCTTCAGAGGGGAGGATGTGCGAACAGGCAGTCTGTCAGTCGGAACACTTTAAAAAAAGATCTGCCACTGAGGCATTTCTTCACTTCGGGTTTTTTTGCTCCGTCCGACGAGTTTTTAACGGCACGTCCGAAAATTCCAGACGCTTGATTTGTTTGGCGGACAATAGGGATGACTGAGAGGTGTTTGTTTTGACACCCTGACAATGTGTTGGTCCATCAGTCGGCCCAATCACACGGGCCCCTGGGTCGCCCCGGCGTGAACCGCAGAAGAAGATCTGTCGAAGTGTGAGTCAGACGGGCCTGCTGGGCCCATTATCGTCCGGCTCTGACGCAGACATTGAAGGGCCGCTCCGGCTGGAGAGACGCAGGTTTATTAAAAGCTCTGCCCAAAGCAACAGCTGCTGTTATTTATGCATGTTTGTGTCCATTAGCCTCCCTCGTCCACATTTCCTCACTCAGGGCATCCGTCCATCTCCTTCCTCCTCCCCTGCACTTTGTGCTGCTCCGGCATTATTGTAATCGCCATCCGAAAAACACACTGCTTTACATGACGCCTGGCATCTTTTTACATTAGTGCCGCTCGCTCATCCAAGATTCATGACTGACGGTCCCCCCCCATCCATCTTTCCATCTAATGGTATAAAAGAGACAATGTTTTAAACATTAAAATGAAAACCATTTACAACTATGATCAGAAGAGAACACTCGGGCATTAAAGTTTAAAGAGGCCCGGATAAGCACGGCTCGTGGATGGACAGATGAGCTGGAAAAAAAAAAGAAAAAGTGAAGCTCTTGCGCACTTTTATGCGGAGGAAAGAGGGATAAAGTGCTTTTGCGCGGCAAAACGTTGACCTGTAATAAATACGGCTCTTCCTAGAGGCGGGTTCAGGATTGCAGCTTTATGGGCTGCGAAGCCCAGGAGGATTCTTACCTGCTTAGAAGCTTTGTAGAGCATCTTTCAGACAAGAAAAACAACATGTGGCGTGACATGTTATACACTCTTCCTTCCATACACTCTCGTTGAACGAATACACAAAATATCACAAATATGTTCCCGTTAAACGCGTTTTTTTGTAATCTCAACTTGTAGAAAGATAGATCAACCTGCTACATGCTAGTGATATGAGTCACACGTGAACTGGTCATGTGACCTGAATCATGCAAGATGTCAAATCATTTAAGGTGATTATGGAATTTAAAAAAACACAGAATTGTCAAAAGTGATAGCAAAACCAGTATGTGAAATTAATTTTTGTATTCAGGAAATAAAACTGTAACCAAAATAAATCATATAAAACCGTGTTTATTCTGGTCACTAATGTCCACGTCATCATAACTCAGTACTTATTCCTAGTTTTGTATTGTTATATTTAGTTTTTTGCACATTTTGATGAGTGTAAAGCATTGAACAGTGAAACTAATATAAATAAATGTAACACTCTCTATCCTGACATTCATATCCTTACTGTGAAGTATTAAGATATGGAAATATGAATTATTACATGATGGGCTTATATCAATATAAGATCTCCATAAATTCATTGAAAAATACATTACAATATTTATCAAAAATGTATTAGTGCTGTAAAGATATTAAAGTTATATCAATCTTGCCTAAAAAAAGCTTAGAAAAGTCCTCAGCTACAAAGCATAAAGCAATGTATTGTCGTGAACAGACTTGTATTACTCATTAGATAAAAAAAAGTAATTAAAAGTGCTGTTAAGTTAACACATACAAAAGCAAATATTATACTATTCCCCAAATTAATATATACTGGATGTGACTGACCATTGTTTTCACCACAACAACTCAAGCGACACTAAAAAAAGTTAAGATTAATGCAATAAAAACATGAATTACTCTCTGAAGATATGTAGAAAACTGTTTATCTAAATATAAATTGTGAATTTGGCATATATATGTTGCAATACTGTTAAAAAAATATATTTTAGAAAATGGTTTAATGACATTAAAGCCACCTCTAACTTAA
Organism: Callionymus lyra; assembly: GCF_982586985.1. Lineage (NCBI taxonomy): Eukaryota > Metazoa > Chordata > Actinopteri > Syngnathiformes > Callionymidae > Callionymus > Callionymus lyra. The sequence continues at coordinate 22,099,878 of NC_141821.1, read as the reverse complement.
AACTACTCCATATTTGTATGATTAAAAAATCCAAACCACACAATTTGTTCACAATACCAGTTGAAAATACCAGAAAAATTAAATTGTGAGTTTGCACACATGATGTGTTTAATTGACAACTGGAGGGAAGGCAAGAATAGAATTGACAAATTTGATGGATCATGTTTGAAACTCCAAACCAGCCACAACTACACAGCGACTCTCACGGATGTCAGGGGTGTGTCTTACCTTGCAGGTTCTGAAGGGGGAGGGTCATGATGCCCCCCGCAGCAGCAGCCGCCACCAGGCTCTGGAGGTTGGTCGTGGGCAGGGAGAGGACCAGACCCTGCTGACCCCCCAGGTGACCCCCAGCGTTGAAGGGGATCAGGATGGGCTGGTTCATACCGGACGCTGCTCCAGACATCACTCCACCCACAGCGTTGGCCAACTGCTGAGCCACCAGGAGAGACTGTGGAGCAAGATTCAGACGAGACTGACTTTAGTGCAAAATCTAAAATATATCATTTTTGTAGTTCTTCACAGATTTTGTTCAGAAATGTTATATTGTGTATCATATTTTTCATTATCTATTATTTAAATTCATAATCTTTGATAAATACATGTTTTATGTCAATACAAATAAACATTTTAAGATCACCTGCTGACTTAAAAGTTATGTATTTAAAATAATGTATAAATGTATTTAAATGTATGATTTTATTAGCTAAACTTACAGAAATGTATATATATAAATGAATTGATTTGGAAACATTTTCAAGAGAATTTAGAGAAAGTACATTTTCAAAAGGACTATTTGAAATAAAGAAACTGAAGTTTTAATACATTCAAACATATTTATGAGACACTGGATAAAACATTTATAACAAAAATATTCATATCTAAATAATTAAAAAATGAAATCCCCAACTAAAATTTAATATTTTACTGTAATTTGTATTATTTCTTTATGCTTCATTTACCATGTTTTCACACTATAAGATGGACCAAAGTGAAAAGTGAAGTTGGACCTAATTGTCGTTGAATATCCAGTGTTTGTTAATCGACTGGATCAATCGACAGTAGGTCAATTCAACGACATCACTGATCAATAAGTAGCGATGGAGGAAATGTGTGCTCTGTCAGTGGAAACACACTAACAAACATCAAATCTTTACTTTCACAGAGACGACTTATGTTTCTTTCCCTTGAACGAGTCCCGGCAGCGTGGAAATGTGCCTGAAACACACGGCGAGGCGAAGAAGACAGAGCGCTACTTTGCTCTTTTGATGAGGAATAGAACGCATCACTCTCGACTGCTTCATGGAGCCCTTCATTCATATTTGTTAAAGTGGAATCGGCGCCGTCATCCCCGCGGAGGAAAAGATATGTTATCAGAAGTATAGTTGCTCTGAGATGTTTTCAAATGTGTTATTTTTTTTGTCAGCAAGTGGCTTCGGAAGTTTAGCAAAGCTATTCTCACGGAAGAGCTTCCAGTTCGAGGCGGGAAGGAAACCTACGAGTTAGCCCAGAATGTCATCTTGAATCTGATTTAACACGATCCACTCAGTTTTAAAACAGTGTCAAGGAGGATTTGCTGCGCAGGACAGTGAATTAGAGCTTGAATAGAAAGAATACTAGTTCATTGTCTTCACTCTGGCTGCAGAATCAACCAATGAGGCACAAATATCTCATGCTTGAAGAACGAATATTTTCAGACCAAAGCAATGGAAGACAGTCTTCAATCAGTGTCATCTAGAGGATCTTTGTTCTAATCTATGTACTGGAGGGTTCCTGACCTTCTTATGTTTGACTACAAAACATGTTAATAACCTATTAATGTATTAAGATATGTTTTGTTTTTCTAAAGCAGGGTTCTATTTCGTTATATTGACAGAGCGACCTTCAGATAAAAACAGCCAAAATAAAACATCATGTCGGGCAAATAAAGAAAATGTTGAAAACATATAAAATCTCAATGGCTGGTAAAACTGAGTTTAAATTCGACTTCTTTTCACTAGTTTACTGACAAATATTTGACATGAATAATCAATAAATAAAATCTTTTTTTATGTGTTGATTTAAGTGTGTCTTAAATATATATTGGACCTATTGTACTCATCAGTATGTGTCTGTTTGTACAAAACTCTCTTTTCATTGAAATAATTATATTACAAAATGTACTTAAGCCCTGCCCACAGAAAAGACTGTTTTTCTGAAGATTAAATCATGTTTACCAAAACCACGCCCACTCTGCTGCAATTGGTCAAACATCAATATTTGTCAACATGTCTCAACAATCCCAGAAGTCTCCACCTCCAAAGGACTCGTTGTATAAACAAAGCGTGATTACAGCTGCTGCAGGGGAAGTGAAGCCATTATTACGTCATAATGGACTCGGTTTTTCTAACCTTTCGTTCGCTAAGATTTCAGACGGGGGAGAACTTAAGAAATAATAAATTCAAAACATGGTTATGATGAGGAACTTGGAGAGGATGACTTCAACATTTGAAACATGTGAGTGAGTCAGGAGAGTTGGGTCCACTGCTCTAAAATAGGGGTTCCCAAACTCCATTAGGCCATGGCCTGGGATTATTATTATATTATTATTATTATTTATTGTTTATTTCCGTCCTTTTTTTCACTTTTTAATATGTATTATTTGCTCAACACTTCAGGCAATCAGAGCTATTTTTTCTTTTTGACTCTAAATCCATACTTGATGAAGGTTCATCATTTTTAATTATTTTATTTTTATTTTTTTTGCAGCAGAATCTATCATGGCAGGACTGTTGGCCTAATCCTTTTGATGTTTTTCCTGTGTGAAGAAAACTAACTACTATAACAATGCAAACAGCCAGGTTGACTCAGAGGTCACAGGTAGTGTGTTCAGGTACAATCCAACACTTCATAATCAAAAGACAATTTGCGTGTTGTATGTTCAGGGCAAATGTTTTGATTGGTTGAAAAAGCACCTCAGACGTAAGCCTTGCATGGCTCAGCCTGTATATTTATTCAGATCTCTTAAATGCAGCAGTTTCACCCACGATAAAGATAAATATATGAAGTGCTGATGAAGGAGAATGGAACCTCATCTTAAGGTGATATAAACCTCCACAGGTCTCCTCTCGTGCAGTCGACTCTCCTCCACGGCACCGACTTGACTCCACCAATGTGACCAAAGTTCACCAGCCTTTAACTCCAATTGTCAGCTTTCTGCTTCACTTGCACATGGTGCGTCCGCGGCTCGCACTGACTGGTGCGAAGACCCCGGCGTGCTCCGGAGCCTGCTGCATGTAGCTGACAGGCCCGTCACTGTGATAACCCGGTGAGGTGCGGAAAGCCCGAGCTCGCTCCGACGTACATGCCATCATTTCCAAGGAAGAAAATACAAAAAAATCTGAGGTCACATGGGTTTGAAGCACGGAGAGCAGTATCTGCTGGAAACACGTGCGCACACCTTTGTTTGTGTGTTTGTGTTGACGTGTGTTAGACGTAAAAAAACACACACATCTATGATTCTTTCTCAACATTTGCTTTGATACTCCGACGCTCCCTGAAGGCGTTTGCCATTAAAAACCAATTAATAATTGGAGAGCTTCGACAACCCTCGGAGGAGGGAAACAAAGGCGAGCCGTTTGTTAGCGGCTGGTGACATGTGTTTAATCTCTGCGTTTCTAAAACTAAATGTAATCTGGAATCGAAGCGGCATATAATCAAAGACGCTCTTTGAACATCTCATCTCCGAGTCAAACAAAATGAGAATTCCGAGCTTGACAGCGGAGACGGACGCACATGGAAGGGAATAGCATTAAAAGACAATCCCACAATTATCAGATGTAGGCCTGATTTATTTATCATTACAGGCAGCTTGAGAGGCTCGGGCTGCTGCTGCTGCACAGAAGATCAGACTCGTGCATGTTTTTTTCAAGATGGCGAGCTCTTTCAATCTTTAGGTTTGTTTGCAGCAGACGTGGTGATTAAGACTGTTCCCTCATGAGTCCACACGTCTCTCATATGTTACTTATAACCACATCATGAATGAAAAGACCCAGTTTGACCCATAAACTTGCCCAGCGTGTGCGTGTAAATGGTATATAAGTAGTATATTTAACAATAGTTATATTAATATTAAGTTAAAAAGCACTACATTTCCATTGAATAAGGAAATCTCACTCAACTGATTTAAATAAAAAAAAAGTTTTAAGGCAAATAACATGAATTTTGGGAGTAAAATTTCAGTATATAATATAAACTGTCAATAAAATATCCTTGAAAAATAAATCTTGATTTAATACAATAAACATGTGTTTCATCATTTCTTTCCATGTTCTTCTGCAAATAAGGACTTGACCTGGTAAACCTGAGTCCAAACAACATTTACAGAAAACGTGGCCAGTGTTTAAAAAGACGTTTTCGTGGAGTGACATCACAGTGCATAGAAACATATTTGTTGCTGTGATTTTAACATTAACATAGTTAAAAAACAATATTTTTAATGTTCTTTACTACGTAACTTTCCAGGTTTATAGGCAAACAATCTAATTGTACAGTATGTTAAATAAGGCTTAAAATGCAGAGTGAATATTAGCAAGCAAAGTTAATGTTTATTCAACACACACACACAAAATAGTTAGTGTATACTTCTAAACCAAATAACTACGGCAGGACCCTGTAAAAAATCAATCATTCCAATTTTAAATTCCATTTTGCAACCCAGATTAAAATTCCTCTTACAGTGCAGGTTTCTCATGGAGCTAATTTACTAAACTAAGGATACGATCTCATCCGTTTCTTCTCTCTCCATTGGATTATATGTTTTCCAATATTTGGTCGGTTGCCATATCCAAAGCTTATTGACGTCAGATTAACAGAAAACTTATCCCCGTCAACTCTTCAAACCACCTGAATCGTCTTATATTGACTCGATTGACAAGGTAGACCTAAAATAATTATTTTGAACACCAGGAAGGTTCAGTTTTATCACCTGCAGGTTCTTTATAGACCCGACTGATATCAAGTGGACTCCTATAGGGCCACTGAGCTGGACCATGGAAGGGTAAGTGGACCCACTCCGGACTGGCCGTGGTACCTAGCATGGCTGCCCATCAGGGGCCAGCGGGCTGCTTCTCTTTCCTGGCAGCTCTGGCACTGAGCAATTGCCAGTAATCACCCGGATAGCAGACTTTTGTCATCCTAACTGCGAGTGGAAACAGAATGAAGGTGGATTCATGTTGGGTAAACTACCATCGGATAATGGTTGTTGGAACAATATCCGGCTCTGGAGCGAGAATCTATCAAAACATATTGATCCTGGAACGAGAGCATTGGGTATGGCATGCCGAGCCGCCTTTGTTTTGGGTGAAGTGTGAGCTTCACGGTGACTGTTCTGACAGCATTAATATATTAGACGGCGACTGCTGAGAGGAGCCTGCTGAGGCTCTCCGGCGGTGTTTGTCTGTTTATCTATGAGCGTGTAATCTCCTAGACGTTCATTAAAGATGGTTTGTTATTCGCGCCAGCTGCTGATTGACTTCCTCACTGGGGGATTTCTCACGTTACTAACTAAACGGCCATCATCCTCTCATGTTCATCATGATGAAGGTAGACAGTCATTGAATTTTGGCTAAATGGCAAAATGAGATAAAGGTTAATTTAACATCGCCGTTGCTAATGAGCCAAGAAATCAATCAGAGCGTACGATTGAGCCGTCAACACTCTTGCAGACGCTTAGTGTGTAATTGTGTTGTGGTTTTCTACACGGAACAAGACTATCTGAGTAATATTCCTCCTGTTAATTAAAGTAAACAACTCAATTTACAACATTTGACTTCAAAATTAGTTTGGACTCACATGGAGTGACTTATTAAAAATGTTTACAAAAATTCAAAGAACCGGAAAAGACACTAATTGCCTAATTTTGCCGTTTTTTGTGTCATCAAATGAAAGTGCTGACACTGGGTGACGAAAGGAGTCAACCTTCAACCAAATTAATGCCAAGAAGGCAGAATAAAGCCACAGCGCCCCCTAATGCCAGTGGCAGTAGCCTAGTAAATTCCAACCAAGCTAGCACAGTAAGCTAATTAAAATGTAGACCAGGGTCACAAAGTGCTTAAACAATCAAAACAATACTCAATAAAAGATATACTTAAAAGGTCAAGACAACACCGAGACAAACAAAGGAGTCTCAGAAAATCAAGGAAAAGCCTGCACGAAAATGTGAAATAACTTCCTTTCTATGCTTCTAAGTCAAATAAAACCCGCTCCCTACTTGCTTATTAACTCAACATCTCTTTAAAAGTATTTTTAAAAAACTTATTCCAACACCACTCTGAAGAAATCTTAAAATATATCAGGAAAAGGGGAATTGAGAAAACCCTAATCCAATCCCTGATCCTCGAGTATAACCTAACCTTGACCCTTACTCTAACCCCTGACCTCAACCCCGACCCAAAACCATAACCCTAATCCTAACCTTGACTCCAACTCTATTGCTTTACCCAGGCTTAACCCTCACCCTAACCTTAACCCTAACCTTAACCTTAACCCTAACCCTAACCCTAACCCTAACCCTAACCCTAATGCAACCTTATCCCTAATCGTTACCATAACCTTACCCCGACAGCTAGTTTTCGTTCTTCTTACCTGGGGGCCCATGGGGTATCCTGGGTGAGACTGACCCAGCTGACTCTGCTCGGAAGGACTGCTGCTGATGTCGGACTGGACCGAGCCGTCGCGTGTCCCTGTAAGACAAATGCAGTAAGTTGAACAAAGGTCCATAAACATACAGCAGATAATGACATACAAAGGAAGCGCTGAGGGCCGTGGGGCGGAGGGGAGATGAGTATTTAAGTCTGACTTTATCAATAACAGCTGTAGCGCTGAATAAATTACCGACCTGCGGAGACTCATGGGGGGGGGGGGTGATGCATACTGGCGGGTCCCTGATGGCCTAGATTACTGCTGAGAAATGGAGCTCGGCCACAAACGCCGGGGCCATATTATTCAGCCATTTACATCAGTGAGTATCACTCATCTAAACCCACTCGCCCCCCTCGCCCCTCAGCGATGAGACACAATTAGACCTGTTTGCTGCGAGGGCAGCAGACAGGGACACGATAATAAGCTCGCTGATGGCTGCGGGGGAAATATAGAGACTGATGACTGAATATTGTATCTCGTGTGATCTCCCTGCAGGGGGGACGGTGTGGACAACAGTGATGGGGGCGGTAAAGACCCTCAAGCTTTGGCCTGAATTGTAATGAGAACATGATGATGTCACAGGTTATGCTGATAAAAGGTTATTCAAGGCAGACTTTTAAGGTGGATTGTCTTGAAGATCTAAAGATAAAGTGGGAAATAGAATCAGTAGAAGCAGGATTGGTGCTTGACCTTCAGAAAGGAAAGCAGGAAGAATAGTTAAGTCCTGGTTATCAGAAAGCTGTTGATCTGGTTGTTTAGTAAATTAATTCTAACTGTCTCCTAGTGTTGATATCAGGACAGCTTTTTTATACAAAGCAGCTACAGCAGTAGAAATGTCAGAGAATATCAATATGGCTATATATTGCCATATTTTTTTTACAACATACTTTATCTATATTTGACAGCACTGTATTGATTTTTATTTTTATTTTGGCAAATCATATTATGTGCATTAACATAGTGCTTCTATGTTTTTTTAAGTGCATGTTAAATAAAATAATGCAGTTTAAAAAATGTTTTTACAATTAAAATACAAATATTTGCGATTATTTTTGGGTTGCAAATAAACTTAAGGAACATTGAGATCCTGTGAGATCCAGGCGTAGACTGAGGACAAGAGGATACCGTTGACTCCAGCTGCTTTATTTTCATTTATTTTGGTTCCAAAACAAATGAAAGCAGTAACAACTTTTTCAGGAGTCACATGGTCTGTAAATTCAGCAACACCAGAGTCAAGTACTTAGGCAATACTACATATAGATAGTAGTACTTGTGTTTCAGATACATGGGCCTAATGTTAACTGAATCAATCTGTAAGGTTTTTGTTGTCAGGCGGCCCAAAAAGACAAAAACATTTACCTGTTTTAGGTCTTTTTGATTTGTCGTGTGAAGGGTTAGTTTTATGTTGATGTTCCTGATATCAACCTCTGAAGGCCTATAGCCTATACAGCCTATAGTGAGCACATTCTAAATATAGGTTCATGAATGGAAAGCACTGAAAGGTTCTGTTCAAAGTGATACATCCTTTTGAATCCTCTTGAAAATAAAAGTACTAATGTTCCTGTCAGTCTTTTTTCTAAGAAAGTACCATAGAAAAGCTCCTCCCGCGTGATCTCATTGCCTGTCAAGTATATTCATGCATTACATCTTAAACCACCGGCCGCCAAACAACATCATTTCATCTTTACATAAAATCCAAATAATTGGTGAATGGCATGACCTAACAAATGAACCTCAAGCGTTTGACAGTTGATGTGAAAGCTCGAGGGGGAAGCCTGCTTTCCTAGCTGGTTTCTACCTCACGCTGACTGGGCCTACTTCTTCCACGAAAGATCTACATCCTCTCGCTTATCAACATCACTACACTCTAGATATTTTGACAGGTCAGTCTCTTTTTGCCAATTATTTCAGCCATTATTGTGCACGGCCCCCACCTCTGTGCTCAGTATCTTGAATAAGGATCAATAGAAAGATGAAAGAGGACTTCACAATGTGTAATTCAGTTTCATAGCCTACATGTCTCCGTTTTGGTTATTTACTCACAGCAGAAATAATAAAAAACAAAATTCCTTCTCTTAGGAACGTCTTAACATATTCTTTAACTAACCACATAATAAATCCTGAAAATAAAGTGTAAACGTGTCAAGTACCTGGGCCTAAACCAGACCATCATCATTACATTTGACCTGCTAAGTTACTATATATTAAGTGTTTGTAGAACTAAATCCAAGTGTACTTAAACATAGATTACTGAGATCCAATAAACATCTATATCATGACCAATATTAGTGAAGTTAAGATTGCAAATGTCAACAGTTCATCAAGAAACCTCCAGTATAATTTGATGAAAGACTGTTGGAAACATAGATTCTTTTATTTCTGGTTTAAATTATATTTCATGTAAAATAAGTGACAATTGAACTCTTTAATAAATAAAGCTTTGTGCAGCAAATACTGTTCGGTTTCTAAAGACACTGGAAATCCTCATTAGTGATCAATATATTGCTAAGAAAAGGTTTTCTGATTCCCTGAATTCGTTTTTTAAACATTTCAAAATTGAAAGAAGAGCAAAAGTACAGCGTTAACACTTTGCAATATGTGTTTCCAGGTATGATATGAATAAGGAGGCTGTGATTTAAAGTAGGGTACACCATTTTTAAACATTGTTTTAACCTATAACTAAACAATTTAGTCACTTGTGAAAGATACAATACATAAAAAAACATTTTAGTGGCTAATTTGAAATGATTAGATGGTGACATGTCAATCAGACTCATATGCTATTTTCCCGACTTGTCTGTGAAAGAACAAAACACAAACTTCTGTTTCTGTCTCAAAGTCCTCTGAACTCATCAGGAATCAACTCAGTCATCAGTCCGGTACTTAACACACCGTCACATTGAAATCAGTAAACAAGTTTAAGAAAAGGGGAAGATCTTTCTGAAAATTGACTTTGCAATAGTTCCGAATTGGAAGCATTTATATTGTTTAAATTCCCAGTAAGCCAGTTAAAGCAAAGGAATAAAAGAGTTTTCATATCGTGATGTAATTGCGCGTCTGTTTTCACATCTTCACGGATCAATTCCTCCACATTAGTAGCCATTAACAAACACATTTGCTGGCTGTGTTGCAGCAGAATCTAATAATGTGCAGACAATTACAGAGTCTATTATTAAAATGAAGATAAACTCATAATGAAGGACTTCATAACAGGATCGATTCAGCGCAGATGATGATCACGGTTAATATATCGGTTGTGAATAATACATTCCTTCTGATAAACAGTGGGGGCGACCAACTCAATTCCATTTCTCCTCCATACCCTTTATTCCATCACTTCACAATAACTTCAGCCCCTCGACGATATTTGTAACATGTTTATGGCGGCGTGAGAATCGATCCTAAATAAATACAAATTCACATCTAATCCCCAGAAGGATCTGAGTGATCTCTTAAACTGAATCAAACAGATGACAGGGGAGATATCCAGTGAGTCAATCTTCAATTACCAGTTATTACCTGAATCTCTTTTCATGTTTTCAGACCCTTTTATGGGATTTCTCACCCAACGTGTTGGTGTCGAAATAGATCTATGCATTTCTCACACCGTCGGTTGTCAACCTCCAGCCATTAGACTGTCCTTAATGAATTATTAAAACCACATATTGGGAGACTGAGAATAATGCTGTATAAAAACCAACAAAATGCTTTGATGTGTGGATTAAATGCAGGTCACATCAGGGATCAAATGGAAGGAGTGGATGTATTGAGAGATGAAAGAGAACGGCCAACAGGCAAACATGTTAGCTCGCCATTCATATGATGGTCATGCCTGCCAGAGTTCTCTCAAATGTTATATTATATCTCAAAATATGTGATGTCATTTAAGCGATTAGGCTCAGTATTAACCCAAAGATGGACGATGAATAGAAGATTATTATTCTGTTTGCTATTATCATTATTATTATTAATTATTATTATTATCTGTGACCTAAGCTATGGGCGACACTGCTTTTTTCCTCAAAGTTTTTTATTTTCTTGCTGCGGTTTATTTGTAAAGAAGAAGAAAACTCAATAAGCTTCATAACATAACACAACTGTATCTAGATTTACAGGTAGGAGGTTAATAACCAGTAGAAACAGGAAAACAAGATTTTATACAACTCGGCTAACAATAAAAAAAATCGTCTTGACAGTGACTATGGATACAAAGTGGGATATTATCTGATGTACTTGTGACATGACTTGAGTGTAGTGAAGATGCCGTGCTTTCACGTAAGGTTTAATTCCAGATCAGGAAACAAAAATAGTTTTGCCAACACAATTAAGATAATTGATTCCATGTAAATTATGAAGTTTTGTAACATGTTGTCCTTGGTGGAGGTATGTACTTTCTCAGTGCTATAATACTACTATAGTTTCACCAATTTATCCAATGTTTTCACATTTTTTGTTATTTGCTGCATTGTTACATCATAACTTGAGACAGAAATGATTGAATAAATGAAGAATAATAACCGTATGCGTCTTCATCAATACATGAATACTTAATAAAAAGGGTTTTTATTTAATTAAATAAATTACACTTTTTATTCTCAATGAAAAATGATAAAAAAAAATGTCGCTCATGTTGTTTATTTATTATATTAATTTAATCTTTAATTAACCATAAATATCTCTCATTAAGATTAACAATAAAAAAGCAAAGATAACAGACAAGCAGAAACATGTGAAATAATTAAACGTTAAAACCTACAAGTATTGCGTAACAAATGACTCATACATGAGGTGATTATAAAGATTTGTTGAATCTTCGCTCGACACATAATACCTGTGACCAGTGTGTGTCCGTGTGGCATCATTTTCACAGACAATTGACAACAACAAGGATTCGTTCCTCCTTCCTTAATTGTGTGTTGAGTGTTTCGATTGGCACTACTTGTTATTCTTGTTGTAGTACATCATCACTTTCCACATTTGAAAAAAGTATGCAGAAGATAACATCATTGAGCTGGAAAACTCCTAAGTGCCAAGTGTGTGCTGCAAATATTGAGATAACTAATGTTTTTTAAAATGAAAATATATGACCTTTAATTGTCGAGTCACGGAAACGCACACATTCTCTTCCGGAGATCACGGGTGGAATTCCAATAGTTTTAATTTGATTGAGAAGTCAGATTATAACTTATCACGACTTGTGTAAAGTAGAATATATCCGAGATCCACTATTATATAAATTCTGTGTCATCGATCTCCAAAGTGGCCACTGCTGTGAGACTTTCAAAGCTCGGCCCGTCTGTGCGCGAGAGCTGGTGGTTAGAGGCCGAGGGGACGAGGGAGGGGTGCCGGGGGGGCTTTTATTCATTTGACTTCATCCAGGCCGTCTTAATGCAAGGTGCCCCAAGGACTTTCACCACAAAACAATTAGCCTGGATTTCATAAAGCAATCAGCATGGCACCTCGTCTAATGCAAGCGCTTCATACATTGACAGTCTGAAATAAAATGGGTGTTATTGAAGGCTTTGTGCTCGTGTTAGCGTTCGCATCGCTGCATTTATGAATCAATTTTTGCCCATAACAGAAGCCCGCAACACTTAAGCTATTTTAGTGCAAATGCATTATGTAAGTTGTCAAATGTACGACGGCGGCCTGGTAACGATTCAGTCTATTCACAGCGAAACAGCCGAACCTATTTTTTTTATAATGGCTCCTTTGAAACACGTCTGGCTGAGTGCATTCTTTTGGCTATTAAGATGGTGTCAATCATTTTAACACTGAAATATAATCCATGCCACAAAAGTAGGGGAATATTTTGCTCTAATAAATGGACTCGCGGTAAAGAAAATGTATTAAGTGCAGGCTTTTGTCAGATTGATCTGCGCTGTAGTGATTTGTTTATGGACATCTGCTGGAGCATAAAGGATACACACGACGGTTGATTCCATCGATACACCACCAATTGTCCCAGATTGTTTCTGGATTGATTCGGTTCACAGTGCCACGGAAAGTTTAAGTTGCATTAGTGCGGCGGGGCGGTGGAGTAAAGTGGTCTGCCTCACAACAGGAGGTGGCGGGTGACCGGGGTCAGAGTTCACAGCAGTCCGAAGATAAAGACAATTGTGCCAGAATCAAGGCCGGACCATCAAATTTAAGGTAGCCCACTGGACTTTTGGTTTAAAGTAGATTCATGTTCATGTTGATATTGTAACATACAGTTAGGGTGTGAGAAAAAAAATCAATACACCGATATATATATATAGATTATTTTACTGTATGTTACTGTATTTATATTCAACGATCACAAGGTATCTCCTAAGATTGTACCTAAAATTATGCAATTTGTTTCAAATTAAATCGCATCAAGTTGTGTCATGATCTGAATGTATCATATCGAATCATACGTTGAGCTGAAAATATTGTATTTTATCGTACAATGAGCTGAATATATCGTATCATGAGTTGAATATCAGCTGAGTATATCTTATCGAATCGTATAATGAGCTGATTATATTGTATTCCATCGTATGATGAGCTGAATATATCGTATCTTATCATGAGATTTGTGTATCACTACCCTCCTGTACAGATCTTTAAGCTCACAAAGAGGATACAGGGACATCCAGTAATACAAATAAAAAATAAAACTGATGTTGAAGAGAAAGAATTATGATAAGAGTGTTGAGAGGACAAAAGAAGGGGTAATTACTAATATCGAGCCTCCAAGAATTAAGAGAAAATCACAATCAGACTCATATTTCCTGATACAGTTTGTTAAATATATCATATAATATAAAACATAACATATTATGAAATTAAATAAAAACACAGTATAACATAATTATTAAACTATGAGACAAAAAAAAAAAAAACTTTCTGCCTGACTGACCAATTAACAAACGAATAGAAGAGAAAAGAAAAGAATAAGAATAATAAAAAGTTTATTATTCTTATAAGAATAATATTTTATATTGATACTGTAGTGAGGCGCCATCAAGTTGTTAGAAAGAAGGGACCAAGAAAAAATATCCTGGATATAATAAGTGTGACGAAATATTGAAATATATTTAATATTTGTATATTTATTCATTTAAAGGGAAAGAAAAACAACAAGTCTAAATCATTTAATTTAATTTAAACTTAGACTCAATTGATATTGAACATTATTAGAACAATATAAACTTTAAGAAACATTTTTAACGAACAGTTTTAAAGTTCTACTCTGACCTCATGAGGGCCACATTAATGCAGACCAACATGGCCCCCAGACCAGTTTGTTAAAGTCTGCTCTTGATGAGAAATTCATCAGAAATCTAGCCTAATACAAATATATGCAGCTGAAAAAATTGAAGATGGTTTTCATCAGCATTATTTTAATTTACAACACGAGAAACCGTTTCTCCATTAGTTCACTTCCTTTAATATGCTTCCCAAGTTTTATAGCGATTTATATCCCATGTTGAATGGAGGTGGCCCAAACTCGTGGCTAATTTAACTGAGAGTTTCATTTCTACCTCCAAAGCCCTTAACAATAACTGAGAGAATAATCTGCTGCCAATAACTCCAGGTGCTCTTAGTGAGATGGCTCCCACCGGAGCACGGGGGGGAAATACTCCTGCGTGGAGTCTGGGGCGGAGAAGCTGTGGGTCAATAGTGTTTCTGGGAGAAGAAAATGTCCACAGATGGACTTCCCAGCAGCTGTTTGTAACACTATTAGCCACATTACGGCGACTGTTGGCGCTGCTGAGAGGAGAGTCATTTACCTAATTAAGAGCGTCGGCGGGACACGAGGGACGCGAGGCCATCTCCCCGAGCCTTGGACATTAAATCCTTCCTCGAGTGTACGAGGGCCGAGGAGAAATTCTTCATCTATTAGATTAGATGAAGAGTAAAGGAATCATGGAGGACGTGGTACTGAGAGGATGTTACACCAAACAGAGCGATTTCTCATTATTAACACGGAAAAAACAGACTCAACCCGAGAAAAAGCAAAAAAACAAACAAATGAGTTGAGACACGAGTCTGATTTCATGTGATTAAATAAATTCACTCTAACATAATAACCTCTTAAATTGTCCCTTCTTTTCTGCTTCTGTTTGTGAATTTAGATGAAGTATATGAATCCAGAAAGAGACAGAAAATACCGTACCTCCTCATCGACGTTCTATAATAAAATTGTGTGTGGGAAGAAAAAGGTAAAGATGAAAAAATTAAATTTTAAACTCTTTTAACAAATGGTTTTCAAAGAAATGTGGGTGGCCATACTTTACTTATTTGAAGAATCTAGTTGACGTGTACAAATAAGTATTTGTGTGGGTTAGCGGTTTTTCAAAGACCTTATGTGTGATAAACTCATCAGACACAACTTTTTAACTTTGGAATCGCTTTCTTAAAAAAAAAGTAGTATCACTACACAATCATGTTATTTTGTATTTTAAAAATATTTCACAATTATAATTGGTTAATACAAGTGTTTAGTTCTTGAAATGCAGCTCACTGCAACAAGTGATAAAACCTTGAAATATTTGTGGATCCAGATGGTAATCCATCACCAGCAACATACAATAATGATCATTGTACTATTGTCAACATTTTCTAAAAGTTGAATCGAAACCGGCTCTGAACTTTGATAAGTAACAAACAAAACAAACCAAATCCTCAGCAGAGGTTCCTTTCAAAAGCTACCAGAGAAGACCCTGAATGAAGTCGGCTCCTTCTACAAAACTAAGCGACCCAGGAAGAACATATTGATCCCAGTGTCCGAGGTACGGTACCAGACATTTACAAGAAAGTTATTTATCTACAGAAGCAACCAGAGACAACATAGACTCCTCTGGTTACTTATAGTCAACATCGGCGATCAAGCAGGAGATACTTTCCCAAGCATGTTATCAGCTATAAAAGGTTCCCTAATATCACGCAGCAAGAAGAGGTCAGGTCCAGAGGACAGAGGGAGGAGAGGACGGGCCAAGAGGAGACACATGTGGTAATAGATGTCTGCACTGGTCGGTCTTTAAATGTGAACAGCGGGCAAAATAGTACACTTGCTGTCCGGGTGAACCAAGACTGGATGTGGAATCTGCATGTAAACGACGCTGAGAGCGACCGGGGCAGCGGCACTTACGCTCTCTCTGGTGGCCACAGGTCCTCGCCATCACACACGAGAGGCTGCTGCTCTTACCTGTCTCTCCCCCGGCGCCTGAGTGCAGACGGCGAGCAGAACAAGAGGGACCGGAGGGAGGTAAATTGGCGAGAAGAGGCGAAAGGCCGTTCCAAAGGTCAAGAAGGAGAGTGTGATGAAGAGGCCGGCGCAGAGGGGATGATGGGGCTGGAGAAGTGGGCTGTTGTGGTGGTGGTGGTGGTGTTGGGGGGGAGACTTTGCACATCTGCCAGGGCGTGTCCTCCTCATTCCACAAGCAATGTCAACCTGATTAGCTCAGGGTTAAAAGAGGCAAATAACAATCCAAAGTTCTTCATCCTTTTACGGCGGCACGTGACGTGAAGATGCCTTTAAAAGAGCTCTAAGCCTTTTAGGACACGGCGGCTCCTCCTCCTGAAAATACTTAAACCAAATTTCCTCTAAATAGGATTTTGCAGCGTCCAGCCAGCAGGTCTCTTGCTGACCAAAGGCCTCGCACTCCATGAATCAGCTTTACTCTAAGTGTATTAATCCTGGAGATTTGATCAAAAATGATCAAATGAAACCAGTTAAACAGATGCTGTTGTCAAAAAACCTGAGCCCTGGTTTGTTACTTAGACTTTGGCAGACTTGAGCATCTAGCAGGTGCACTGTGTGGCTTTTAAAGAGTTTGTTCCTGCAAACTATGTATGAAATTAATTTCGAGAAAATGAACACAACTCATTTAAGAAACAAAGAGAGAAAATATATATTTGTTGTTTTCCGATATTTTTTTTCTATTAAAAAATGAGAAAAACTTTAACAGGGAAGGAAAATACTTTAAATTAAATAAATGTTAAAAATGTTTATCAATGTTTTTATGTTTTTTTAAATTAAATATTAAATGAATAATATAAAATATTAAATTTACATTTTTATTTCCACAATGAGGAAATAAAATTATTCAATAAGGATAAAAAAATGTTTGCTGTTTTACTCAGAAGACAACATATGACCACATTAAAAACATTTTGGTTAAAAAAAAACTGCTGGATCATTTAACCTAATAAGAACAGGTTCAACTTTGTTTTGTCGGCGTTTTATGCTTACATAAAAGACCGTATAAAAGTTATGTTGGGAACTGATTTTGTTTTAATGGTATGCTGGAATAGATACTATAATAAAACTTTTAAAAGTAAAATTGTAAACCACTGTGTTTTACGAGGGTTCAAGAACATTTGGTTATATCAATTGGTAGAAAACTGTTTAGACACAATGCTTATTTCATTATAGAAAACATTGTTTTATATCATGATTAGAAAAAAGGATGTTTTTTTATGTTAAGTGGATAAAGAAGGTATGAAAAGCAGTTTACAAATCCAACAATCTTCCATTTAAAGTGCCAATGAAATAAGGAAACCAAATCTAAAAAAATAACTTAATAATAATTATTAAATATTTTCGAGTTCCATACTTCACAACTAAATATTTTGTTTGTGAATATAAAAGACTTGTTTCAGGCCCGACATGCTTTCATGTCATATCAATGTATTTGCAGCTCAACCTTGTCCAGACATGGTTTTATTTTATAAAAACAGTTGGCTTTATCGTCCCTGTTTTTAAGGAGCTGTGTGTGTGTGTGTTCGGTGTGTGTGTGTGTGTGTGTGTCGGGCTGGACGTGGTGGGTTAGACACTCACATGTCATCTTTGGCACATCAGCCTGAACCCCTGAGGCGCTCAAACCCTAATACTGCTTATGTCCCACTTTTTCACCCCCAAACCCCCTCCATCCTATTGTCTGTCATTGACTTATAATGACAATAGATCACACCAGCGCTCCTGCATCAATCTCCGCGAGATAACATCGTCTGATAACTCCAGCACCAGCGCCAATATTAGCTCCGCTGACTTCACACCGAGATGTGCTCCGACCTCAGCGCCGCCACTACATTTCCTCCTTATTTACACAACTGAGTAGGTAAATAATCACGCGGGGAAAGAAGCGCATTATTCGGCGGAGCGGATCAACAGCGAGGGGAGGAGGTATGCCGGGGAATAGTGCTGCTTTGAAGCCTGCAACTCTATTCTGTGGGAGAAGAAGCATCACAGTGTTATTTCACATCCTCAGATATAAAGGGAAGAACATAATAACTTCTGGAAAGCCTGGTTCTAAGATGCCCTACACCCCCCGCCCCGTCCCCCCCGTCCCCCATCTCCCGCCCACACCCCTGCCTTACACCCACTTCTCCTGCCTCAATCTTTGGTTTCAAAGGAGGCGAATCAGCCAGTAGGACAGAAGGTTATGCATTAGTACTGGTCATTGCTCAAAGAGTGAGTGTTATAAATAATAAAGGCTTGTGAAGGACACCAGGGCTGTGGGATGCATCTCTGGTTCATGCCACACAAGTCAAAGACAAGACTGTAATTTCGATTCCGAAAAATGTGACCCTTGCAGCTTCAATTACGCCTCGGCAGCAGCAGTCAGAGGATGCCATGTCTCTTTGTTAGCTTGACATGAAAGGTTTATTGATATTGGTTTTCTGCATGGGCTTTTTTCTAATGACTTCCCAACTTAAATAAAGTGTACTGCTAAAATAAATGTGTTTTTTCTCCCACAGATCTTGACTTTTCTTTGAGGGAAATAATCACATCTGGTCATATCGACACCTTCAAAAATCCAGGAGGCCCGATGACCCGGACGCTAGCTTGAGATCTTCCGTCGTCAAGATGGCTTCACATACATAAGGAAGGACATTGTTATAAACATGCTGTTTTGCCCCTGAATTAATCCAAGATAGAAAGGAACAGGATGTGTTTCCTGATTGGGAACAATCCAGGTATCCGTCTAGATGAAAGATATACTCTTTTATCAGATCAAAAGATCATCTCGTAAATACAAAAGTTGCGATTCAATATGAACATGAATATAATTTAAATTGGGCTGGCCTTGAATTTGACACATGTGCTCCAACAGATGATTGACATGTGGTGTTTTCATAATTACTATTATTTGTGTAACTTAATTAACAAAATGTATGTTTAAACATTTATTTTTTTTACAAATAGAGGTGGAGAGTGTTGCTAAGTATAGCGGGGCAAAGTAAAAAGACCATGGAGAAAAAAAGAAAATCATGGTACTTAAAACCAAAGGTCACATGAGAACACGACGTCTCAAGAGGTTAATGTAGACGACAAGCATTAAATAAAACCTAAAAAAGGCATGTGAGTTGATGGTCAGTTTTGAGCGACAGATTGAATACTGTAGGACAAATAAACGTTTGATGAAGCACCATATTATCATTAACCCATCTTACGCTATGACCTTCTTCAAGTCGATAGTGGCCAGTTAGCAAACATCACCCTTAGCAACATTTTAGAATCTTTCTTTGTTTTCGGAATATCCTAAAATAAAGCTGGATGATCAGAACTTGAGTGGAATATAAAACATACATTAAATTAAGCAGAGTGAAGACAAGTGCCAAGTTTGCTGAAGCCCACCCAAAATTTGAGTTTACTGTTTACTTTATAGCTTCAAAGTTTATTTACTTTAACCATTATATAATAGCTGTAATATTTTTGATATCAAAGAGCACGAGCGGGCAGTGCCATTACAGAATTGAACTACACATCTAACACGTTGTCGGATTTGTCGCATTTGTGGGAGCAGCTACACACCACAGAGAGTGAAAAAATCCTTGGATCCAGATGGTACCGAGAACACCACCATAATATAATCATCTGATCCTGGTCTAATTTTTACATTCTTCAAATATAATCACAAGATAATCACGAAATATAATAACAGCCATGTGTCAAAATGTGCAAATAAAAAGCAACACAATACAACTTCCCAAGAGGTGGAATAGATGCTCCTTAAAACGTCGTGAGCAAGCTGCATTTGACATGAATGTTGTAAATGGAAATAACAACTTCCTCCTCCCCTTCGCTTCAGCACGTACACTTTCATCTGCTGCCTAATGTCGCGTCGACACTGAGGTTATGTTACTAATGTACGACACCTGCTTTACAGGCGTATGTCAGGCTCCTTGTCAAGTTTACGCAGATCACTGAAATCCTCCGTAATGAGATCCTCCTCCAGGGAAGAACCTTGTTCCCCCTCGCGCTCCTTTATGCTCATCTTATTTACTCAGCCCATTCAACACAAGGTTCGTGCCACTTTATTACTTAACCTCGCCACACAACATTACGAGGCTCTTTGCATCAGCAAGCAGCCCGCCCCGCCATACTTCCTGCTCACTAAGCAGATTACACAAAAATAATAAGAACTCCTGCCTCCAGCGGTGTGTGCATAAACGTGTCTTTGTGTGTCCACGTGCATTTGTGAGGGGAAATGGAAGGAGAACATGTTTTGTACTTCGTGTACATTATGAGAGAACATTAGTGGGTGTGCATGTAAAATTAATGCACTTCACTTGTTTGTGCACACAAAACACAATTCTAGGTCTGGAGAGTGTCAATAAAAACTGACGGGGCAAATGTTTTCGGCCGAAAAACAAAAACAAAAAGCTCATGGCGATGGAGGATTACAGGGAAAGACGTAAAAATAAAGAAATGTTCAGAAAGGAATACCAGAGATGTAACGTGTTAAAATAAATATTTCCAACTCTGGGTTTATGAGTATATTTAGATAAACATACCATTTATGATGAATTATAAGATTAACTTTTGAAAATAAGTTTAGATTGATTATTAAACTTATAAATCTCACATGATATGATTTATTTCAAAGTCTTGTTTAAACAGTTATTTATTTGAAATCAGGGATTTTCTTAGATTTAAATTTTTTTTATCTATGTTTATTAAAATACTATGAATATAGATAGAGAAAATAATTCATTTTCACACACACACAATTCATATATATAAACATACAACCATACAAACATATTGTAGTATTTTGAGAAAAAAAGATTAAAAAAAAGGTATCTCAAAACAATCAGACTGAATTATTAGAATATAATTTAGTCAATAAAGAAGGTGTTGAAAGATGATTCAAATTGTAAATTAAATAATAGCAACTAATTATTAAAGTTCTGGACGATTGGGAAAACAATTACATAGTTTTGTAATATTTAAGAAAATTAAAATACAATACTAATGTAAAATACAACATTACAATAGAAAGTAACAATACTTACTGTTCACCTGTCCGAATTCGATTTTTTGTTTTTTACTTTATTCATTTTGTCAACTTTGCGTATCCATATCAAATCTTTTCCGGTATAATTTTTAGGCTTCATAAAATCATCAACATATATTCTATATTCCAATCCAAACTAGAATTTTGGGCAGAAATATATTCTGTACTCTTCAAGAAAACGCGAAAAGGAAAACAAAAACAAAAGAATCCACATTCGGACTCACCATCAAACGTATGGTCTTATTTTCTCCGTGACCTCCAACGCCAGGAATCAATGAAAGATTCATTTTGCACTTTTGGGTCGGGGGTGGAGGGATGGGGGGGTGGGGGGGGTTCTGTAGGTGACCTTTGTGAAAATGTTCCACCATTTTGGCAGAATCTGTATAAGTGCAGACCATTTGGTGAAGACAGTAAGTGTGTGAAATGAGTGCTCCTGTCGTTCCGGCCGGGCTCTCTTTGACAGCATGATGATAGAAGCGTCACATCCTTGGGAGAGTAAATGCAAACTGACAAGAGATGAGCCTTTGGTTGCCGAATATAATACGGAATTGTGCTCTGAGTGTCTTATTATCTTGTCTGTTGATGTCTGAAAGGGGGAGATTTACTGGAGGAGAGAAGACAGAAACTGTACGCAGCCAACACCATCTTGTCCTCTGGATGAGGAGAAATTGCTTGCCCTACTAACCACAGCTTTCCCACCTCATGTGCACTTCTACTTGGAATAAACACATGGCAGCAGGATGTTTGTGGTGCCTCATAGCCCCTGTTAGCTGAAGTGGAAGACTATTTGCACAGACGAGCTTTTAGGACGAGAACGACCCTTTTCCATGTTGCGCTCGACGCGCGGTGGGTGTAGCAGGTGGACAATTTACTGTGGACAAACATGACCACAACTGTCATCGCCGCCCACTTACTTCTAATATTGACACAAAGTCCTATCAACACACAATGAGACGCAACAACTTGTTTGGATAGAATGTATATATATATAGTTATATATCTATATATCTATATATACTGTATATATATATATACATATATACATATACATATATATATATATATATATATATATATATATATATTTATATATATATATATATATATATAGATACACAGAGATGTATAGACTTTTTCTCAAATCAAAGTAGATTCATGTTAGTGACCTATAAAGATATAGTGATAAGATAAGGGACATAGATGGAGGTCAACCATTAGGGTAACATTGATATTGAAGGAAATAATCTTGTTTATTGAAGGAGAAGTAACACAAAAATAATAAATATACATTTAAGAATGAAAAGAATTTGGTTCGACCTGTGGCCCTGTTCCAGTGCAACCCATAACCGTGTTATATAAACTCATATTTCCTCCAAGAATGATGATTTTTACACACATTTCAACTTCTACTGATAGAAGAAGATGAATTTATCGTTACCATAACAGATCAAACTTAAACATAACACATCCACTTTCCTTCAAACATTCAATGTTTTCCTTTCATAAATAAAATCCAGAATTTACAATTAGAAATAATTAATATTTTAACGGTTAGAATTTAGATTCAAAGTGATAGAAAGAATGATAATCAAATCTAGCAATTTTATCATCTATTTAAGCTAGCAACTGCCAATCTTATATGTGTTATGGGGGGGATTAGGTTAAACTTCACAGATCCTTAAATATATGAAAACCTTACCTTCATAAACAGTTTTTATTTGAGAAAGACATTTATTTTAATATAGTGTTTGATCAGGGCCATCAATTTAATAATGAAATAATACATTATATAGGTAAACGTGACCATGAAAAATGATCTGGTCACTTATATAATGTGCCTTTCACTGGTGGATGTGGTCATCATGAGCTGACCTTTCTATTGAGGTTGAACAGCCTGCTGGTTGATCCATGCTGTTTGGATCACAGCAAACCCACACTAACTGTTCAGACCAGCCTTCGTCTGGTGAAGCTTTCACATCACATGGTGGACGAGACTTTTATGTGTCACGATAGTTTGAACAGTTTAGTCACTGAATTCTAACTTTCACCAAGTTTTGTATCGTTTCAACTAATGCATGAACAAGTCTACGCCTCTTAGACCATGTCTCTGGTTAAACATCTTTTTTCTTGTCTGATCAAACACTACTGTGACCTGAATCATCCTAAAGGGTTTTGAATTTAGTGGCCTACAAAGTGTCAAAGTTGACTTTAAGGAAAAAGTTCTTTAAATCCTTAAACAATTTGTGACTGAAAGAAGAACTACTAATCTAGTTTATACCAATAGCATTTTACCATTCCAGTATATTCTCAGCAAGATTCAAAGCAGCTAAAATTATTATTTTACGTCTTGATAAGCAGTGGTGTATAGGTTGAATGATAATGGTCAAGAATCCACTGATGGTTGCTAAATGAAGTGTGTTCTCAGTCAAATCTTTTTTTGGTCACCAGTTAAAGCAAGTACAAATACATCTGAGAAACCAAAGCTAGCGACGACTCTTCATAGTGATGCTGCATTAACTAGAACAGAAGCTCTACTCTGAGTCCCAAATGCTGAGCTTGTGACTTCTCCACCACCGTGTCAGTAAATCTTTTCTTTTTTTTAATTTCAGAATATCAAGAAAACTCGAAAAACAGATGAAGAATTTAAAAGCAGGCAATTTGAGAAATTGAGTTGTTCTAGACATTTAAACATTATCAACTGTAATGATTATTTTTCATTTTTTATTATTATATTTCATTCCCTATCCTTCTTCTCACAAAATAAAATGACAAATACATTTTTAATATAAACAATGAACATTTTCTGCCCATAGTTAAAAAGAAAATAAGAAATAAATCTAACAAAATAAAAAATTATCAAAGGTATATATTTTCAGCCTATTGTATTCATCGTATCCCTAATTATAGTATTTGATCCTAATTGTTCTATTCCAAACATATTCGTCTATTGTGATCTTAGTCTCAACAGTATCTTCACCAAAACATTTGGAAGGCCTGGAGATTATATTTGAAAATTCAAGACTTTCCCTGAATTTTAGAATTAGAATCACTTTATCGATTCTCAAGAGAAAACAACTCAGTTTGAGCTGACTTGGGTTACAAAGGAAAGTTGATTTACGGACTTTAAGACAATATATAGTTGTAACATGAACTCACCAGAAGTTTTAAGTTGATAGGTAATTTATAAACTTTTATAAAATATGCATCTCTCTTTAATATCAACCTACTTCCTTCATGATGTATTCCCTGACGGCCAAGTGGCAGATGGGTAAGGAGTTCTGATCATTGCCAATTTTAGAAACCCTTTTCTAGCATTAAGGAAAGTAAAGAAAGACTCCAGTTCAATTCGTCTTCCAGGATAACTAATGGTGCCTTCATTCTTTTCCTGAGAACCTGCTGTCAATCACAAAAATTGGGGCGCCTTATTAGAGAAATTATGCAAAACTAAGAGACATAAAACCCGCCAAGTTATCGCTTTAACAGCCGAGGATCTGAACTTGACTTTCACCTTCATCTGTTGCTTCAGCGCAGCGGGAGGCTCACCGGAGTGGAATCAAACACCGAGCAGAGGCCTTTTTAAGTGACTTTTCTCGCTCGCATTTAAACTGATTTTGTCTGTCAGCAGCTATAATGGGTAACACTGTTTTCAAACTATAACCTATTTACTCGAGCGTGAAGCCTCGGCTGATCTCTGCAGTTTAAGAGAACCGCGTTGTTGAGCTGAGCACATTAAGCACTTGATAGATCGATACGACTCCAATGAGTGGCAAATGAAACAATCAACGAAAACATGGAAATCTCAAGGATATCCTGCATTAAACATGGAGAGAGGAGGCGTTTCTCTGCGACCACGGCCCTGCCGGAGGTAACTGCTGTGTGTCGTGTTCAGACGGAGCTTCAGACGGAGCTTCAGACGGAGCTTCAGACGGAGCTTCAGACGGAGCTTCAGACAGGACCAAGAGCTCCTGGCGCAGCCAGCGGCCTGAACTAAACCTGCCGCCAGCGACGCTGCTGGCTGCGCCACCGGCCAGAGACCTACAATCCACATGGCGACTGACCAGAGCGGTGTGAAAGAGGAACATCATCGCCTTGTTTTCAGCTTTAGATGTCGTGTTTTGTGTGAAGAAAAAAAACAGACGTTTCCACTGAGAATATATCTTTGTTAATATCATTAAACTACTAATTTAAGCTATAAGTTAAATTAGTTAAAACAATATAATTCAGGTTATTACTAGCATTAGGTTACATTTAGTGAGGCACCTAAAAAAAAACACTGTACAATTCAGAATTCTTTGATTTTCTAAAGGGCAGCTACACTGAGGAGCATGTTGTAGGTCATGTGTGACGAAAGGGCCCTTAAGGTCTCCTTACATGTGACACTTCTTTATTCACTGATGTTAAAAAATATAGTTCGATGCTCAAAAAAAATTACCATTTTCTTTTTATTTAGAATATGAATGAAAACATCTGATCAAATAAAAAAAGAGATATTGTAAAACATTTTACTTTATGAGAAATATGATAATTCAAGCAATTCTTAAATATGTATACTTCGAATATTATAGAGTTTTTTTCTCTCACATTTCAAGTTCAGATCCAACATTTTTATCTTTTTTTCTAAATGTGTGAAAACATTATTACTACATAGCGTCTTGAATATTTTAAATTGTGAAGCAAGATACAAGTCTCTAGTTAGAAATCCGTATTTAAGATTTTGTTTATGTTTTTGTCGTTTATTTCTGCTTTCAATTCAAAATACAATGACTATAACTAGGATACACACACCATACGAAACACATTTCTAACGAAGCTTAACTGTCACTGCTAGTTCATCATCTGTTTGCATCTGTAATAAATACATTTTAAATTTTCAAAACAATAAGACTTGATGCTTATTAATCCAAATTCTACCTCAGTTTCAAGACGTAATCCTGACTTGGATGCTCCACAAGCTGCTGGTTATTTCTGAGGTCAGGACTCAAACGTCTGAAGAAATCGCACTGATTAGGTCTGAAAGTAAGATTTGGTTCACCCTCCTCTGAATTCTTATTTTCTCCTCCTCACACTGGACCTCACATCAAACCCTACCAATGCTCGGCATTAAAGATTTAGGATAACGCAGAGTCGTTAGAAGTAACACACGTTTGGCTGCGATGTTTATCAGTGTGTGGATTTAAAATACATTTGAAAATTGAATTAAAGAGAATTAAATTGATAATCGTGGACAATATGTAAGACAAATATTTTATAAACCTCTTTTTACTGTATTCATATCATTTAATTGTTTTATTCTTTAATGCCACCACAAAATAATCACGTTGTTGTGTTTACAAAACTGGCAGTAAAGGTTTCTGATTCTTATTAACGATAAATGATTTAAATTGAAGAGTTAAAAAAGATCAATTTAATATGTATAAAAAGGTGATTTCATACATTTTACTTTTATATATACGGATTTGTTGTATCATTGTTGTATTTGTTGTTTTTTTAATAAATAAAAAGAGTGTGAGCGAGTAAAACATTAAAATAAATAATCAGAAGTGAACTTGAATTTAAATTAAATAAATACAGTACAGCTGCTTGTTATCAAGGAGGAATTCACTATTTTTATAACACAGACATGAAATAATATAATATAAATAAATCTGTTGAGTTCAAGATATTATTTGAATATATTTAAGAAGCACTGTGAGAATATTCTCATTGATAAAAACATGTATTTATCCCAAATCTGCTTCATGAAGAAACAGAATTAGCAACTAGTTCTCTGAGAAGCAAATTATCAAATGATGCTTTTGAATTAAAAACTATTCTGCGCAGCTCTGTGAAGATGAAAAGTGTCTTTCAAAGCAGTCAAGAAGTTCATTTCTGAGGTGTAGAAATGGCCTTTTAAAGTAGAGCAAAGTTGTCTGTACCTGCAGATAAAGTTGTGCTCAGCAGTTGAAGTAACTTTTTTGACACCTGTCCCGGCAGAGGAGTCCTCCTCCCTGCAGGGCCCGGGGGGGTCGGGGTGGTGGTGGTGTGGGAGAAAAGTGGGGTTGACTCACCGTACAGCTTGGCTGGAGTCCCCTCTCGGTCGGAGGCGGCGTCGGAGGGCAGGAGCAGGTGCTCGTCGTTCAGATCGCTGTCCGGTGAGGCCACTTTGTCGTCCGCCCGGAGTTCTGCCGCGCTCATGTCGCTGCGCAGGGAGAGCAGCGGCTTGCTGAGCTGCCCTGTAATCATCGGATCCTGGAAGGAGCTGGACCCCGGGTGGGAGACGAGGAGCCGAGCAGGGGGAAAAAAAAAAACCTCTGGTTAGATGTGCGTTCGTCTCTCACCCTAACCGTCTCGATGTCTCACTCTCTCCCCTCTCCCCTTTCTATCGCTCACTCATCACTCTCCCTCTCTCTCTCCTCCTCCTCCTCCCTCTCTCTCCCTCCTGCTCCCTCTTTTATCCAGAGCTGGTGCTTCCCGCTGATACTGGCCGTGTTAGAGAGCGCGTGGCTTCACCGTCGCACCATCTCTGAGGGCTCATTAGGACCTGACGTCTTCTGCGAGGGCGAACCGATAAATTCAATAAATTTAATTCCACACGTCAAATTGAGGTGATGTGATGCGCACCAGCGATTACACCGATTTGGGTGTATGTTGGGGACGTGGAAACAGATCAATGGTGACACGTCGCAGACCTGGACGTACTTATACAGCTTCTGGCGCTTTCCAAAATTTTTTTTTCTCCAATTATTTATATTTGCTCAATCCCTGAATCTCCTGGACATTGATTTTTATTCAACGTTCACTCTTGTGTGATGTTACTCAACAAACTCTACGTCACTAACTTCTTTTTATTAAATACATTTGCCAACATCAATAAAAATAAATGATACTTTTTTTACCCAAAAGGAAAATGTTACGCATTTGCCATTGAAATTCTACACTGAGAATAACACAACGTTCAATTTTGAATTGCCAAATGTGAATTGAAAAGTGATATAGTACATAAAAACATCAAATACTATGTAGTGTGTGACCAAAACAAAACAGTAATGTGCACTTGCCTTAATATAAAACTGTTACTCAAACATTTAAAAACATTATAATGTCATTAACACAATAATATATTAATAAATATTTATATAAGAGCTAAAATAAGAGTGTGAATGTATTTTTCAAATCACTTTCAATATATAATCATAGATTTTTCATGTTGAATATTTTCCACTGTTTTTCTTTCTTAATTCAACAATTATATAAGGTTTAAAACAAATTGTTGAATAAAAACAATTGGTAATGACTAGTTTTAACAATTAATCCACTGATTTTACTACAAAATCCTTTCAAGTTATATTTCACTTTAGCCTTTTTTGTTAGTTTATATTATATACGTATCTTATCAAAACACCAACTTTGTATTTCTCTGATTTAAAAAACAACAACTTTGAATCCCAGGTTACGGTGAAGTGGAAACGTTGACAGATACACTGAAGGCTAAAACACGAATGCTAACAGAATAAGAAATTAAAAGAAGTTCTTCTCTTTAACATAAACAATATGCGTAAGTTAAGAAGGTTATCTAAAATAGTTATTTGGAACGCTTGGTGTACTTTTGAAAAGGTGAGTAGATCAATTTAAACAGTAAAATGCTACACAGTTTTGCTAACAGAAAGCTAATAGTTTGATGGTCCTCGCTAGTTATAGTATAAAAGGATAAAACTTTGCACAACTTCCACACTAAATATCAAGTACAGCCCGTTTTAAATTTTCATTTTACATGTGAACTTAATAAAAAAAAAAAATTCCTGGAAATGATTTAGGGTTTGTTTTTAACTATTATGCTTTAAAAACCAAAGAACTAACTTCTTAGACATTTTGCTGAAGTTTCAACTTCTCTCAGGCATTTTAAATTGTTGTTTAAAATAATATTACAGTAATTATAATAATAATAACTGTTATTATAAAAAAGTAAAGTTTGCTTAAAATCTACCATGTATTTTCAAACAGAAAACCTCATGAACAAAAATTTTAAAAATAATGTATATTTTTAAATAAATAATTTCAAAAGGTGATTAAATACATGTGAGTATATTTAAGTACACAGTGATCACAGACAGAACTGTGAACACTAAGTAACAGAAAGTAAAGAACGATATAATAATAAAATCATCACTCAAAATAAAACACACACACATTTTACATAGACTTTCTGCTCCCTCAGTTGAGAGTGACATCAACAGCGCTCACATCAAACTTTCAAAGGTGTTGCTCAAAAAGTCACTTACCAAATGAAATATCCGTGGAGAAAAAAAAGTGGATTGTTTGACAAAGTCCAAGGAAGCGGCAACAGGAGCGGCTACAACATGTTGGCTCGCAACAAAGCCTCTTGAACCTTCGGAGAATGACCGGCGCAGGTTTAAGGTTTTGCCTCCTCAGACAAAACACTGGAGATGTCACCCTCGTCCCTCTCTTTCTCTCTCTTCCTCGCACACTCCCTCCCACCTCCTCCTCACTCTGTCTCTTCCCCCTTGTGTCTCCTGACTGGAGAGCTCCTCAGACAGTCGTCCTCCACCTCGGGCTCTACCACACAGACACAAGGCAGCGGGACTACAGCCCCCTTTCCTTATTTATGAACCTAAATATGTCTGAGGGGATGACAGATGACCACTACATATATGCACAGGAAGAAAAAAAAAAAAAGGGGAGTTTAATCTTGAGCCAAGTCAACACCCCCCCCCCCCCCCCTCACACACACACACACACACACACCCTTCACCGGCCACTATCAGGGTGGTCAATGCGTTCCTGCCCACGGGGGGATTTTTTTTTTAATGTGCTCTTCCCTGGGAATCAGCCTGTTTTGATATGACACGTGATAATCTATGAAAATGTTAATCAATAGAAATAGTTTAAGCTGTCGCTAAAACCCCCGAAAAAAGGCCGACTGGTCAATACTCAACAAAGTCACTAGTCGTTGTCGCTTCATTTGTGGAGCACTTAAAAGTGGGACACTGCGCATCGATGCACCTCTTCGCCCGCGGAGGTAAACACATTTCCCCCTCTGTCTGAGCCCGGACGCACTCTGCATGCGCCGGGGTTAACCCCCTCCGCACCTCCCACCTCCTCGCCTTTGAGACGCTTGATAGGTCCACTGGAGGGCAAAATTAATACCTAATTGAATCTTGCAGTCATCAAAATAATCAATAGTTTTTTATTATTTATTCTTCACGGTCTGTTGACTGCTTGAAGGCTCAGAAAAGGACGACAGAGCTCTGAAATTTCTATCGTTTTCACAATGTAATTTTCACCGGGGCATGTGAGTTTACACACACACACACACACACACAAAGCAGAGCGATAGTTTTTTGTTAGAAGGTGGAAAAGGATAAAGAAGAGAATCGTTGCCCCAGCAGCTATGATGAAAAATAGAATAAACAAGCTAGTGACACTTCAGAGAAGGGCAGGGGTCCTTTCTGTCCATCCCTCCATCTTTTTTTTTTTCCTTTCCCCTTTTCTCCTTATTTCATCATATCAGGAGTTTGGCGCTACCTCTCTAATGCTGGCATTTCTCTTCCTGACAGACTCCAAACAAGTGCCGGGAATGAGATCAGAGCTCTAATCTTCTTCTGGCCTCCGAGGCTCCGGGCTGAGGGTGCGACACATCTCTCACCATCAGACCGGCCCGTTAATTAATTCATCACAAAACGGAGGGAGATCCCACTATTTGCAATCATTTCATCAAATGAGTCACATGGATGTGAGATTTACGCCTGGAATTCTAGGAGCCAACATTCCTTTCCTTCCCAGTTTGAGTCAATCTGTGCTCGTGTTGCTGCTGTAGTATCTTCTCGTGGTCCATGTTTTAATGATAAATCTATTATTCTGTACAAAATTATTTGTGTTTTCGGATAATGTTCTGCAGAAGTGATTCAATAGAGAAGAAAATGATATTGTTCAAACCAAAAATGGAAACATAAATAGTTAATGAATTCACTTATCTTGAGCTTTGATCTTTATATAATCCGATCAGAATGAAATTTTGAGATTTTTACTCATCAACTGTACTTGGTTATCGTAACCTAAATTTGTCTTTTCCCTTGAATTACTAAACACCAGAAGCATTTGTTGGTTTTCAACAAATTACATCTTAATGTTTGAAGTTTATTTTCTTCTGTTTAACTTGATTACAAAGTGGACTATAGTGAAAATAGTGATGTGAATTATTGAGGCATTATTGGAGACTGGTGTAGGACTGGTACTTTTCGAAATGGTGTTTAAATGGTGCGTGGCCTACAATGAAAAATTTCTGTTAAAGGAACATTTTGGTTATGTTCTGTCAATATCATTTTGGGGAAACATTTTGTGCCAGACAAGTTGCGGTGCTGCAAATTACTCATGTGACTCACTGATGATGACACACGCTTAAGTACAAAATGTTACTAAACAGCCTTGGAGTGTGATATCAATCTCTTTATTATAATTATTCCGAGCTAAATTAAGCATTAACACACACATGACAAGTCACATCAGAAGAAACACTGTCCACATTTATTGTGGACTAATAAGAAAACACATTATCAAAATGTCATCTAGTTTCAATGAATTGTTATTTATGAAATTAATTTTAACAAACTATATTCATTTAAATTCAGCACAGAATGAGTTTGTGGTCCGAAATCGGCGCCCAGGCCTCGAGTTTTTGACCCCAAAGAACAGAAATTAGGCTGAAGCCATAAGAAAAAGCTTAAGTCTTCGGTCTAAAACTCTACTAGGAGCCACTTAGAAATGGAATTTTAGTTTAGTTTTCAATCCCCAGAATTATCAGTGATGTGTCAAAATCGCAATTCCAGTTGAAATAAAATAGTAATTATTGGGCAACTTCAAGCACAATCTGGTATATTTCCCAGTAATATGCTACGGCTATCATAAACTGATTTAATGTTATTATAATCATGATTTAATAATAATCTTTTCTTTTGGGAGATTTAGTTGAAACAACTTGTTTTGCTGATTTGATTTTAGTGTGTTTTTTCAGGGGACATTTAAAATGTCCTCAGTGGACAAGCAACAGACAAGAGGTTATTCAGCTCTGGGCCAGTGAAAGTTAAATTCAATGGGATCCTGTTGGAATCATGTAAACGATGGGCAAGTGTAAAAGAACACTACGGGAGGTGAATTAAAACCAATAATCCGCCCAATCCAATCGTACTGAACGTGATCAGATGTCCTAAAGATCTCTAACTTATTTGCTGCTTATATGTGAGGCCACAGGAAAAGGTTACAGAAACAGGAAAAATAACTTCTCTTCTGTTCTCTTCCTCATCCTCCTGCCTCACTGAAATCCTCCTGTCGGTGTTGAGATGAATATGGGTTTTGGACCAGCCTTTGACTAGTCTCAACCACTGTTTCAAACAGAATGCTGTGTCTATTATAGGACTCTAAATCATTCTTTCAATTAAATTCAACAGAAAGAAAAGCTAGTAAGAACAAGCAGGGTCAAGTCTTTGGAGTATTCTAACGCACCTTGGCCGAAAAAAACAGTGAACAACACCTGCACTAAATAACCCACACTCACCAACTCTTCCCATAGAATTATGCTGACGGCAACTCTGGCCTGTGCCCAGACTTCCACTTCTGTTGGTGTCTTATTGGACTCCTGCACCAACAAAAACTTTATTGACAGACACTACTCCCGCTCCCTTAACATCTCCCCCCAACTAGTCCATGCTATTAACTGAAGACCGCTAACGTATGTGACTCATGATCAAGATCCACTTCTACCCCTCGTCATCCGTGATCCCATCTCCCTGTTGACTTTATCACAGACCAATGACAGATATATGTTCTTCTGCTAGCAACAAGTAGATCAGGAATCTTGTTCAAACAGGCAGAGATGCCAACCGTTAACAGAATGTGTCGCCCATTGACTTCTCATTGTCTGTTCTGTTGAATATTCGTAATATTGGAATATCATTGTAATTATCAAACCTCAGTGTCGTGTTGTCATCAGGCAGCATTCAGGGTTTTTTTTCAAATCATTAATATGATCACAAGCTCCCTCGCTCTCCTTTGCTAAATCGCTCCCCGGTGGACGGGCGGTGGGTCAGTGAAGGCTGAGGGCTATCAAAGCGCAGTATTAAAAGGAGCTCTTTGAAGCTTGTAAACCACAGTGCCCAGCAGGTCTAGAAAAGAGAGACGCCTCTGATTGGTCAGGTGTGTGTGTGTGTGTTTTTGCTGGATCGATCCACAGAGCTGACATTCTGGAGCATCAAAGCTTTCAGTGCACTAATCTGACTCCTCCTATGAGGGCAGGGGTTGTTTTTATTAGTTTCGCTTTCTTCCTGGCTCAGAGGGGCAGCCACACGTTTCCACTTAAAGTGGCAAAGCTGTGCAAGAAAGACTGACAAAATATATGAAATGATAGAAAAAAAATCAAAAATTGATGAAGAAACTATAAAGAACTGGTGTCGAAGGAAAGGCATTGGATGGCAAATACAGAGAGAGATTGAACCTCTAAGAATAGAAAGATAATATCAGATTTATCAGTTGGGTTTGTTTTTGGCCCCCAACGTAGAATTCTATATTTTTTTAATTGTGTAAGAGTTTGAAAACACTAAGGTTGTTTGAATAGTGCTAAAAAAGGAAAGAAACAACTTTTCTTTCAAAACAATACAACTATTACATTAAATGTTCAAACTTTAACTTATTTTGATCGATTTTGGCTGTTACAGACATTGGCCAAGTTTTCAGATTTGATCGTTCTTAAAGTGCAACTAATGTGAAAACCCAACTCTCCTGACTCACCTTTCAATTTATTTCTATCCAAGATTTTTTGTTTTTGTCTCATCATGACCATGTTTTGAAGTTATTATTTTATAAAGTTGTCCCCCGACAATGAAATCTCAGCGAACAAGAGGTTACGAGAGCCAAGTCCATTACGACGTACTAATGGCTTCACTCCTCCTCCAGCCAGGCGTAATCACGCCCACTTTGTTTAAACAACGACTCCCTTGGAGGTTGAGACTTCTGGGATTGATGCTGGCATTGACAAACCTTGATGCTTGACCAACCACAGCAGAGTGGGTGTGGTCAAGGTAAAACAGATTTAATCTCCAGAAAAATAAAGCATTTTCAGTGGGCGGGGCTTAAGCAGATTTTAAATATTTCAATTGAAAGAGAGTTTCGCACAAACAGACACGTACTGATGAGACAACAGAGCTCCAAGATATACTTACTTATTTAAAACACACTTAAATCAACACATTAGATGACCTTGAAGGTCTTAAGAAGGCTCTTAAGAAGAGTTTGGCTAAGGAGTACTATGATACGGGTGTTTCCGAGAAGCATTGTAAGTGCCTTCTTTGGAGAACATTAAGATCAACCAAAGGCTCTTATAGGGAGCTGTCCATCTGGGTGGTGCTGAAACTGAATCAATCGATGCCAGGCAAATCAATCACCCACCTCTTTATCATCACATAAGTGACTGACAGCACACACGTGGACTTTGGCAACTTTATCAGCGCACTATTATTTTGAAAAGTTGAGGATATACTTTTACCTGACAAAGCTTAAACATGGGTCAGTTCAATCTTCCATTTCCTTCTTTGTGTAAGATCTGCTTAAGCTAAGAGCGACTCTAGTAACACCTCTTCTTTCAGAGAAGATGTTCACTAGAAAGCTGCCTAACAAATGTGGGAAACGGGGATCTTGTCTGTGTAAGGTTCTGTCAGTATTATTTTAAACTGTGTGCATAGCTGACAGATTGAGAGGCTCTGCCAGGTGAGTAGAAATGTTTTCTTAACACGTGTATATTTTTGGCTGCCTGGATTCTACTTTAACACCACATCAAGACAAGCCTCATTTCCTGTCCATCAATACATTTGTTTTTTTGTTTTATCAGCAAGCACTTTTATATATTTATCATTTAATTTACATATTGAACATGTTTTTAAACAAAAAACATCTTCATCAAGATGAATTAAGCTAAAATACATGTTATATGAATTGATTTCATTTCATATAATATCTAAAATATCACAAACATTTGTCATACTAAATTGTTTTTATTTGGATTTGCGAAGACCCTCAAAAATATAAATTTTCAATTAAACATCTAAATTGTAAAAAGCTTCAGTTATGCCAGATAATTGACGAGAACCTTTTCATGACTGTCTTCAAGCATGATTTTAAATATATTTTAAAAATATCTTAATAAGGAAAAAACTAATATATAAAACACCTCACGAGAAAGGCACACACAAGCTGCCCCTGGAGAATCATGTTGTGTTTTTTTTAAATCCCCCCAAAAACCCTCGCACTACATTTTTATATCTATTTAATATCTACATTTCTTGGCATTTGAAATACAAACAAAACTTTGTGTGGCAGGGAGAGACTTCAATGTTTCTTGGATCCATGTGGTCAATTTGAACCACTAAAATTAAGTTATTTTACTTTTACAAAAAGATAAACAAAGAAAATCACATTACCTCCTTGGCAGATGTAAGACATCTTGAACAAAAATATTATTTCACTCTATTAACTCTTGTATAATATAACATTTTATTGTTAAAGCCTAAACACACTTCTTATCGATGGATTTTTGTCTCAAAATATTGGGAGCAGAGCGTGAATCCCGGGGTCGTCCACTGTGGCAGGCGAGGATTGACACTGCAGAGATTCACACACGGCTGCTTCTCAAAGTCAGTTTCCCCTCACACATCATCCCCAGAGACCAGCAGCACATACACACTCATGAAAGGTGTGAAAATCTGATTTCCCAAAAAGGATCGGTAATTCTCTGTGAGGGTGGAAGCCACAATCAATAAATCATTGCTAAGTAGATTGTAAAGAAAAAAAAGAGGAATATTCCCCTTGGTATCAGTGCATTAGGATTCTCCGGAGGACGGGTAAGGGGAGGAGGGAGGGGGAGACATTCTCAATAAAGAACAGGCAAATCATACCTTTGCCATTCATCTGGACTCGGACCAGCAGCTGTCAGCCCGGTGACTTGACAGGAATGTTCACTATGATCATGGAAGTCTGAAGAACCTCCTATGAGATACTGTGATAGGATATAATTTCAGAATATTAAAAAATGCAATTTCCATAAAAAAATACATTATTTATAAATGTATTACAAATATATTTATTCTCATTTTGGTGTTGTTCTAACAGAAAGATATTTCTTCCCAAGGGTGAATTATATAAGTCAACCTGGAATTATACATGTTGTCAATATCACAACTTTTAGTGTTTCGGGCCAGCAATATACAAAGAAATTGTTCTAAACATTCTATCTAATGTTTTGATCACAAAACATATACACATTTTGAATAAGAAAAGGCTAATAAAAGATTATACAACGATAACCTTGGAAATACAACACATATATTGAAAATATATTTAAATGAAGAATTGGTGTGAACTTGACACGCACCTACACACACAAACTATAAATGAAAATATGATGCAAAGGAAATATCAATAACAATACAAAAATGAATGTTAGTTAAGTGGACAAAATGACACTTGTAGAAAAAAATGGTAATACTTTTGGATGACCTAAAAAAAAAGGATACGAGTTTATATACGAAATTCAAAACATAACTTACCTTAAAAATAACTCGCACATTTGGTTCATTTGGGTCGTAATATATTCCAACGACGAATCATGCGTGATGTTAACTCGTCAAAAGAGTTTTAAAGTTGCATTTATTCATTTAAAATCAGTCTAGTTTCGTCATCTCTCATTCAAAACATGGACGTTTGAAATACGCATGCTTCAGGTTAAAAGAAGACTACAATACCCATGATGCCACAGCGCGTGCTTCGGTCATGTGATCTCACTCAACCGGCCAGACATCGACAACAAACATCAGCTGGCCGGTTTGTGGTCGCTTTTTAACCAAAAAGCGAGTCTAAGTTTATGTATTTTTACTCAGATTATAAGAATATATTCGAATGAGAAACATCCCGAGCGGACTACAGGGATAACAATGGCGGAAGTGGAGGAGAAGGTGTGTACTAGCATGCTAACCCTATGTAAATGTCACTATAATGGCGTATAAATACATTAAATAAAGCGTACTAGAGTTACTACACAAATGAATATTGCCAATACTTTAATTGTGTTTTTTTAATCGTTTATTTAGTTTCAACAAATTCCGTTTAAGGCATTTGAATGTTTGTTGTTGTTTTATAGGAGAGAAAATCGAGTGAGGAGTTCACAGACGAGTCAGAGGTAAGAATATTCAACCAGAACTTCTTCTGAATATGTCCATCACGAGCAGCGAAATGTTGTCAATGTGTGTATAAGAAGCAAATAATGTCACGTTGTTGCACCAGCATGTCAATCCGTTGCTGCATACAGTAGATGTCAGGGTGTCCAGGCTTCTGTCATTCTGATGATGTTCTTCTACTCATGTGGATCTTGCTGCTGACACTTGGGACTATAATACTTCTTCTCCCCCCCGAAGGTTCTTCTCAGGTTCTGATAGGTGTCAAGTTCTCATGAATAGCATATGGCCCACCATCAAAAAGGCAGATGCATCAAACAGCAGTAGATCCAAACTTCCATTAAGCACTAGTGGGTCTGTAAGAATATAGGTTCTGGTAATTGTGATTAAGTGAGATGTTATATTTGAGGAAAAGAGCATCGTATGGTTTGTGTTATTTAGAAGAAACACTGCTGATTGTGTTTCTGGCATTAAAGGCATCGGAGCAATATTTTTCTCTTTTATATACTAGTCATTTGTAAACTTTATTTTCACACAAATGGATTGATTTGTAGAACCAAAAAGCAGAGAACAAATTCAAAAAATCTAAATAAGTAACACATGAAACTAGTGCATAAGAAGCTCATTTAATGACTTTAATCGAATAGAGCAGTGGTCCCTAAGCCCCGGTCCGGGGGCCAGTGCCCGTCCGTGAGGCAATTGTTACAGAAAAGAAAGAAAAACAAATTGATGTTTTATTGATTATAACTGTCTTAAAGGTGTTTTGTTTTGAATGTATTTTCTCTGAAGTAGTCACACTCATTTCAGTCAAGTTTACTCAAAAATAATAAATCTCTAAACAAGTAGAACAATTTTATATGAAGGTCCTCCCATGAATATAATGCCCACATTAAACTGGTCCCTGGATAAGAAAGAATACAATGAAATACACTTACAATAAATGTGTTGAACTTTTCAAAGTATGTTTCATCTCTGCTGTAATTCAGAGTCATTATATGTGAAATAAACAATAATTGCACAGTTTGTAACTATTGTCACATGAAAGTTTAATTATTTTAGTGTTTGATTTGTGTTTCGTTTTCGGGATTATGCAATACTTGCTGACGCCAACTACACATGCAACAGCACTTTAGAGCCATACAAATGACTCACAAAACCTTGAGACTTTCCTTAATCTAGATTACACTACAGGAGGCTCCCAAAATCGAATCATTCATAAATTAATGTCAAGCCAATCTTCAAATACTTCCATCAGTTTTAAGTTGTTCTCAAACAAACAAAACAACGAAGCGGCTGATGACAAGATTGTGCTACACCCGGTGTTTCATCTTGTGTCGACATTTGTTTTTATGTTTTTATGGATTAAGAATCAAGATGAGATCATTATTTCTGAGAGCATAGCCGTACCTAAAATTACCTTTTTAAAGGTACATTTTTATCTCAATTTCAAAAGATAGCCTGCCCATGTCATCATTTTAGAGTTTTTAAATCTTTTTCCTTTTGTTATTCATGTTTTTAAGTTTATATTTTGCTTTGCAGGCAGCAATTTGCAATTGTCTAGTCAAATTGTATAAAAAAGGTTTTATTGACCCTAGTGTTGTCTCTGGGTCAAATGCATTGCATACGTTTTTGTGGAGGCCAGGAAGGTCATTCACCTTGACCCAGAGACAACACAAGGGATACCACAAACACATTTGTTTTCAGACCTTTGGGTCACCCGGACCCTGAGACAACACAAGGGTTAATGATTATTCACACTCAAAATTATAAAAAATAAATACAATATAATTATGTTTTCCTTAAGTCAGTTTAAAAACATTTACAAATTCAAGATTTATTTTAAAAATCTATAACTAAAATGTATTTTTAAATTTAATAAAAAAAACTAAAAAACATTTTCATCACATGTTTACAGGGTCACGCAGTTAATGAACTTTTTGAAAACCAAATCTAATAATTTTGTTTCTTGTTATGTGACAATTTTTGGGGGGATTTCATCTTACAGAGAAGTTTTATTTCAGGAAGCAGGAATACAACTCGACCTTGCACTATTTTTGATGTACCGAGCCGATCCAGATGATTGCATGGCACTATAGCCTTTCTTGTTTTTCTATACATTAACAAAGTGTCTGAAGCTCCACATTCTTCTCAACTGCTTGATACTCATACATCATTGGCTTATTTTTTTAAAGCAATATCTGCAGCGACACCACTGACGACCTACTGAAAAGCCGATACAACACACGATAGAAAACTTTAAACAATGTTCCTCTCTGCAGAGAAGGAAGTTTGTTGTTTGATACGCCCGTTTGAACGGCGTGACAAATGCCCTCGTATGAGAAATCTCACAAGCAGAATACACAGGAAATGGCTTGGATGTGTTGCTGTTGAGTGGATAAGGATTGTTTTTGAAAATAACATTTTCTCCACGCTGTGTCCCTCCACTTCCAAGCCACCAGCACATAATGGCAGACAATGTTTTGAGTTGATGCGCCTTCTGGGCAGTCACAGACTGTGCCGCATCGGTTATAAACTGAATTAGGAGTCGTATTCTGGCCGCGGATGGTGGCTCTGCCTGGGATGTGTCGAACACGAGGGGTGCACTTAAAAGTAAGTGCTTAGACCTTACAAAGGGACTCGGAGCAGAGTAAGGAAATATATTAGAATATTATATAGGGATGGTTGAATTTAACATTTAGGAATGTTGAAACCTTTATCATTATTATTTAATATGTGCATTACATTTTTATAATAATTGAATTCAATAATTTTTGTATTGAAAGTTTTTTTTTTTTGTTTAAATTAATTATTGAATATATATATTAAAGCTTTTATTTTTATTTTTTTTAATATTTGAACTTAAAAATTCATTATTTATATTTTAACTCCCAACAATACATGGGATATATTTAGACCCAACAAAAATATGTATTAACCCTTTCAAATTCAATGAAAAAAAGAGTGCCACCAGAAAACACTAAAAAAGTACTAATCAACTTTTCAGCCAATCATGGTTACACTAATGTACCAACTTTTTTATTTTTCATTCGTAAGGCTTTGAATTAAAAAAAAAAAATTGAACGTTTTTTGAAGATAAAACAAATTCAACCTTTCAATATACAAATTATTGAATTCAATTTGAATTCTCTCTCTTCTCTTTCTCTTTAATTCTCTTGTTCTTATTTTATTTTGATTTATTTTTTATAAAACAATTGCTGTATGTATTGGCTATTGGAAAAAAACTATTTCCCGAAGGACACCTCCTGAGGGATCAATAAAGTTTTACCTTACCTTACCTTACCTTATTTAAAATAAAATAAAATGCCTAATAAAGAAAAACATTTCAATAAAAAGATAAAACAAACATATAAAATTATTTTTCAAAGATTCAATAATCTGATGGCACTGATAGACTGTACTTCCGTAGAAGATGGTGATTCTCCTTTACTTAGTAGCCAGAATGAATACTTTAAACCAGCCTCCTTGCTACACTTTTACTCTCTCAAGTGGAGATATTAAAACTCAACTCTGGCCCGGGAATATCTCAGCATGAGAATGTTTGGAAAGGGTATTTAAAGAGGAAAAAAAAGTTTGTCTCTTTGTATTTGATTTAATAAAGAACATAGACAATGTGTTCTACATTAAAGTAGAGACTTACTAGTTATTATATTATTCTTATAAACAGTACGTGTGTGTGTGTTGTTTGGCAGCAACTTGGACTGAGTTTAAATAATTAGTCCAATTGCATGAATGAGTTTGACTCCCTGTACTATTGGTTTAAATATCCTAAAGCAAAAGCTTTATCGAGCTGGATTTTAAATAGTAAATGTTTCTTTATTATACAGTGCTTTTCTATGAACCCAAAGCGTTTACGCTAAGTTACACATTAACCCATTGGCACAAACAATCACACAGTGATGGGAGTAGGCTGTGACGCAGCATGCCAGCTGAAGAGGCAATCACGGTGAAGTGTCTTGCTCAGGGACACAACGCCACAATCTCATTGAGCTGTGATTGAACCCCTCAACTTCTTCGGCCACAAACCAACCACTACCAATTTGTCTTTTAACCTGACTTCTCACGATAATTAGGGCTCCATTGACGAGTCTTCTTTCCCACAAGGAGGATGACAGCGAGGAGGAGCCCAAGCTGAAGTATGAAAGACTTTCTAACGGTGTGACGGAGATCCTGCAGAACGATGCCGCGAGCTGTATGACCGTCCATGACAAGGTAGGAGCTCGGAACCTGGCCCTCCTTAAAAAAGCTGTTCCAGATCCCCTCTTGGAAAAAAACATGTTGATGTTTAGAGGTCAGTAGGTGGCACCATCAGTTTAAAAATGATGTGATGTTTCATTAGAACAGTTGTTCAAAACAACGGAAAATAGTGCAGAGACCGCCATCTAGTGGACTCTGAAAATAATGACACTGCTTCATGACGCTTCATCAGCACATCCCTGCAAAAAACAAATATGTTTGAGGTATCCTTTGTGTTGTCTCTAGGTCAAGGTGAATGACCTCCACCACTGCACATGTATTTATGGAATCAAGTGAGGTTGTTCACCTTAGACACAGAGAAAACACAAGGGATACCTCAAACATATTTGTTTTCGGGCCTTCGGGTCACCTTGACTCAAAGACAACACAAGGGATACCACAAACACATTTGTTTCCAGTCCTTTGGGTCACCTTGACTCAGAGACAACACAAGGGATACCACAAACACATTTGTTTTTGTTCCTTTAGGTCACTTTGATTTAGAGACAACACAAGGGTTACAACAAACACATTTGTTTCAGGCCTTTCGGGTCACCTTGACTCGGAAAAAAGACAAAGTGTTCCAAAAGTGACTGAAGTGTGTAATTTGTTTTAGAATATTTTATTATTTGGCAACAATATGTGTGTTTTTTATCTTTATTTTTGGCGCCTCAGCAGCGGGATTTTTTCCTGTTGTGTGTTGTGCCCAGACTTGCACATTAAATGTACCCAGATCTGTACATGAGACCATAAATCAACGTTCCTCCTGCTGCTGAGCACTGAAGCCCCGAAGACGCCGTAATCAATTTCATGTTGACTCGTGTTGATTCACTGTGAATCAGCACATTTATATCTGCATTTTGAGACCTTGTCTGCGTCTCCTCATCGCATTTGAAAAGTAATTTCCTCATCTTGAAAAACTTTCATAAAAGTGAGGCTGAAGTCAAGTGTGTACAAGTGTGAATATCACCGGCTATAGAGGGTTAAAAAACATTTCTGTTTAATTTATTATCTAATTTTTTTGTTTTGATATTTAAATTTTCAGACCTCCCTTTCATTTTTCACAATTATTACTTTTTGTAATGTTTTTCATCCTGTTGCTATATTTTGAAGTGCCCTTTTCCCCTATTTAATGTTTATCCAGTATTTCTCTACGTTCTATAGTTATACATAATATTTATTTTTCATTATGTTAGACTTGTATTTCATCTTGTCCCTTAAAATAAAAGTAAATTGGAAAGATGTAGATACATGGTGTCAAGTGCTGTTTTATTTTATTTAGGTTAGGTAGAAATTTATTGAGGATGAAATTGTTTTGCCAATTAGACACAGCAATACAGCAATTATTCATAAAATAAGAACAAGTAAAGAAAATATTTTATTTAGATAAATATTGTTCATAATAGTATGTCATAATTAAATAATTAATCATAATGAAAAACCTTTTTTCCAACATATTGAGTCTCTTTTCTTAAACTTTCTTCCTTCGGTTGGAAAGACCTCACAATATTTTCCGACCTCCCTTCCATTTTTCTTTGTGACTTTTCCTTTCTTTTTCTTTTTTTTTTTTTGTTGGCGGCTCAAAATCGTCACACCAAAACCCTCTATTTTTAATCTGACTTCCTTCTATCTCCCACATCTACCGGTCACACCGGCTCACGCCGCCGTGTCAAATTCACACGACCAACAGGGGCCGGGCGACGGCACGTCTCCCCACCGTATGTCGCCTCATATTTTAAGTGTTTGAATCGGAATTTCATTTGAACAATTCCATCCCGATAAATCCCTTTAAGAGTCGCTCCGCCTCACAAGGTTGAACCCTTTATTTATTTATTTCTGCTTATTTTATTTGGGGGAGATTGCAGAGGGCTCTGTCTGACACGCTCAGCTGTGCCTGTAAATATAAGCATTTCATTATGGGCCGCAGTGAAGCATGGTGGGCCCGCCGCACTTCCACAGGCTGGTCGAGAGGGGAGGGGGATTAGAAGCTGAGGCCGGGGAGGAAGAACAGACACTTAATCTAATGCTGAAAGCACCCATTTCCTCTATTTTATCACACGGTGAAGACGCACATTAACACACCGTTAATGCGCACACTCGACCGAAACAAAATGAGTGCAATTGTTACACATTTTGTCATTTATAGTAATTTTTCATAACTTTCCCCTATTTTTGTGTTTTAAATACATCATTATCTTGCACTTTTAATGGGATTGCGTGAAGGCTGGAGCTCATTAAAGGGTGGGAGACCTGGGTCAGACCGGATTGTTCACCACTTCATCAAGAAACCCAAAACATTATTTATATGAAAACCACTGTTGGGTTTTCCCAAGGCTTTTTAATGCATTATTTTTTATTTTCTAGGATGACAATTAAAGATATTTATATGTAATTTTATATATTTATATTGTTTAATTTACCGCATAGAAGTTATTTCATTGCAGACAAGTAAACTATGCATTCTTGATCACACACGTTAAACGCACACACTAAGGCTCGTACACACTCATACACACATGTTTCTGCTGAGGCACAAACCAGTTGCTGCTCAGTGGAAATAATAGCTGTGTTCAGAGTTCAGCCGGGCAGCGGGTGATTGAAGTCAGCTGTACCCTGCATTTATTATGCTTAAGCATTTTAATTTGTGGAGAAAAAAATGCTATTTCACACTGTCTGCCTTAATAAATAGGACTTTTTTTTTTCACCCCCCCAAAAACTGGCAATTTCACAGCTTTGCCTCGAAGCCCACCCAATCCCTCTCTGCCCACGTCGCTCAGGAGATTCCTCAAATACATTTTTAGCTGCCTGTGAGATTATTGTGAAGTCACATTAGAATATTTGTGTTTTATTTCATTAATTTTTTTGTGCGTTTCCTTTCCAGTTCCTTGCCCTTGGAACACATTTCGGCAAAGTCTTCCTGTTGGATGTCCAGGGGAATGTCACGCAGAAGTTTGAGATAGTGAGTATATTAAGGGGAAAAAAAGGTTAAATCACTAAATGCTTAAAATACATTTTTTGGGTTGGTTTGTGGTTTGCATGTTAAGTTTCTAAAAAGTTAATATGATTTTTATATTAACACTTGTATCATCAAGATGACAGATTTAACTGAAAAGAGTGATCAGTGCTTATAGTCTTTTCACACCAATATTATTGCCTTACATCTCTTTTATCTGGATAGATTCCAAACTTTTCTTTTTACATTTAAAAATGATTCTAATATGATAAAGCAGAGGCACAAATGCTTTTAAAAATTCATAGATGGATCCATAGAAACATATTGATTATTGACTATTTTTTTTGTCCAGCAGCAATAACAAATCCATCCAAACAAACATCCATATATAGAAAAAAAACAATCAAATAAATAAATACAATGCAATGCAAT
The DNA here is from genome assembly GCF_982586985.1 of Callionymus lyra. NCBI lineage: Eukaryota > Metazoa > Chordata > Actinopteri > Syngnathiformes > Callionymidae > Callionymus > Callionymus lyra. Next base: position 22,055,074 of record NC_141821.1, on the reverse strand, counting down.
AAATGCGTACAAAAAATATTAAATAACATGCATAAACAATTCAAAAGTTGCCAACTAAAAGTAAATGGTTCATATCAAGCATGAGAGAGATCTATTGTATCACCTTATGGCAGAAGGAACAAAGGACGTCTTAAAGCGTTCCGTTCTGCAGTGCATGGAGAGGAGCCTGTGGTTGTTCATTGATAATTCAATATTTACTAACATTCTAAAAACATTCAGCTATGCTAATTTCTCTGTGAACAAGTCTTCAAAAATGTCCCTGGAATTCAAAGTTCCTCTGTCTTTAACTGTCAGCCAGCTAACTTCCTTTATTCCATGGGTCAGGCTAATGGCCATCGTCTTACCCCATAATACCCAAATGACTGGAGACAAAAGACAAACCTGTTAAACGTAAGGGCCCGACATCAAGTGGAGAGGTCTTTCCATGTCCTCCAACTGCTTTGCATCTTCTACCTTGCAGCAAATTTGCAGCAAATTTGTTTAACATTTTTATACACTTCCACTGGGCTGCTAAGACCCCCATCATTGTTTCTCTACATTCATCCTACCTGTATTAGCATCTGAAACATCATTGACAAGAGCAGGAACTTTCAGTGACTCCGTCACGAGAAAATGTTTTCACGTGTCTCCTTCTCAGAGTTCCGTGAAGATCAACCAGATCAGTTTGGACGAGAGTGGAGAGTTCGTGGGCATCTGCTCCGAGGACGGGAAGGTGAGCCGTGGGAAGTTGGATTGTTCATTCTTGAATAATGGATCTGTGTTCTTGCTGCAACCCTGGGCGCTGATAAGGAGATCATTTATTCAAAATCATTTCTACTGACTTACATGACTCGAATTACAAACTCTCAAAATTTAATTTATAAAATGTATTTTTAGATCAATGCTGACAAACATTAACAAGTAGCAAAACCCCCCAAAAAAACAATTCTACTATCAACGAATTAATCATTTTAAATAATTGAGACTTGAAGATAAACACAAATCATTTTAAAGTTTGATCAAACAAACCTACAACAAGTGTCAGGGCTGACTCAACAAAACAGTCTTTGTGGAACAACCGGAAATAGAATAATCCCTATCGAAAGAACCTCAAAAACCTCCATCAAAACCTTTATTTTCATCGTGCAAAATGGCTGATTCGGCATTTAGAAAACTGAGTCAGAAATCGTTTTTGATTTAGTTAGAAAGTTTCACTTTTTTTTTACACTCAAAATAACGTTTGTTTATGTTCGGGAAATGTTTCAAGTCCTACCACACTAGCTAAAAACTCCTAGACATTGGCAAAAGACATGAATTGTCCAGTAGTATCTCAAATAGTTTATTTTTGTGATGTAATTTAGCTTGTTATTGTAATTTTAGAGTTCTTCCCATGTTATGAAGTGGACAATATCTATGTGATGTTTAATAAATAATATTAAAAAATGTAATTTACCTTTGGAAAAGAAACAAAAATATTCTCCAATGGCTCATATTAAGAATAACTGTCGTAAAACTTAAATTCTAAATTGTCTGATTTAACTTTTAAGCAGTTTTTTACATGTATCATTTCAGGCCCATAAAATCTACCTAAATCCATGTCACGTGTGTGTAATTGTAGTCATAAAAGCATCTCTTTACATGCTTATACTCTTATCTGGGTTTCTAACGTCATTACCAAGATCCTTCTCTGATTTCACAGTTGAGATAAGTTGACAGATACACACACACACACACACACCTAGGCTCATATTTAGGTGATTAAGCATCAGATCTTGTCTACAAACAGTGAAGCACACAATCAAAATCAGCTACAATCAACCGAGTCCGCTGGATGCTAATCCTGCCTGATCTAATCCCTTATAACCCAAGCAGTTTAAGAAAGCCGAGATGGCATCAGAGTCTCCTGTTATTCCCAAACTTGTCTGCCCAGATAAAGGAGTGTCACTCTAATGGCAGCTGAGTGTTTCTCCAATGGTACAGAAATTGGCCGAGGTGGTGCTCGGGTCCAAGATTAGGACTTTTAAACCCTGTAGGGTTGGAAGAATCAAGGTGACCACTAATTGGCGACCCAGCGGAGACGCAGGCAGCCAATCAAAGTCTTTCCGGACCACAATGTCCCCCGGCTGGCCGGCGATAGTTTCAGAGGCAGCAATTAAAGTAGAAACATTGAGATATTTACCTTCTTTTTTCTCTCCTTTGTTGCAGGTTCAAGTGTTCGGTCTGTATACAAGAGAGGGCTTCCATGAAAGCTTCGACTGTCCCGTCAAAGTGAGGCTGCCTTTTCTACGTTTTGCACTTGTTTTAAATTTGGAAAATGTTCCGCTATGGATGCCTGTCCAGTTTTAACCGTATAAAAATGTGTTAAACAGCATTTTAAAGTTTCAAAACTGTTAATTCAAGTTTTTTAAGAGTATCATTTTGTCAATAGAACTCAAGGGTTGCAGTTTTAAATACTACAGCACAACAGATAGTTACACTCACTATTACATAGACACTGTTTCTTTAACTGGCATCAAAAAGAAATGTACTGGATGCGTTAAGCATGAATGTTTCTGCACATTGTGTTGTGTCTGTTATCACTGTCTGAAAGGTTACATTTACATTTACCTTCGCCAAAGCTACATACAGAAATTATTTCGTCCCATGCACACACACACACAATCACATTCTGATGGGAGTAGGCTGCGGCCCAGCGTGCCAGTTCACCGTGACGTGCAATCTAGATTGGGACACAAGAACACGATCCTATCCAGAGCTGAGGTTGATCTTGCAGGAGGGATCAGTACAGTTTTATCTATCTTATCTAGTCCATAATAATGTGTACAAATGTATTACAAACATACACAAACTTCAAGATCTATTTCTTAGTCGAAATCAGAAGCATATACAAATTAAATAAAAGTGAATATCTTCGTGTACATGGATATACACACAGATATGAGCGCACACACAAACAAGGACACTTCAATCTACACAAAAGGGACAAAAAGAAAAAGATCAATTCAGGACCAAACAATACTCAGAGAACAATCTTTTAGGACACATAACATGGACACACAAAGACTCACACACACAAGAGAAACGTCTCTAGAAACACACAAGATGACTGGCTCTGTCGTTTGGCTTATGGAATCGGTTATTTTTTCATTTGTTAGCTCGTGTTTGCAAGTGTTGTCACACATCAAAATTTCACTTTTCCGAATGATGCCGACAGTAATGGTCTACTCTGCTCTGTGTGTTATTTAGGTGGTGGCGTTGCACCCGCAGTTCTCCAGGTCTAACTACAAACAGTTTGTCACAGGAGGCAACAAGGTACGATTGAATAGCGGAGACATTACTTACAGTTTTACCCAATTCAAAGCTCTCTGCTGCCCCGATAATTCACCATGATTGTTTCCCGCTCAACGTATTGCGAACCTCTTCACTTTGTGATGACTAACTACGACTTTTGTTTGACGTAAAAGCTTCTCTGTGTCTTTTGCGGCGAGAAAGAGAAGATGCCCATTTCCACAAGTGCTGTTAGAAAAGCATTGCTGCTCGACAACAGCAAAAATAGATGTTATTATTGAGAATAGAAGTTCTCAGAGTTTTCAAGATCTGTGCTTGAATCTTTTTTTCTAACTTTACCGCTTTATAGCAAGACTCAGATTATCTTAATCCCTCTCAGCAAATGTATATTTTTGATGGTTTAACATGTATAAATGCTACTTAGGAGTGTGTATTGGCAAGTATCTGGCGATACGATACGATGGTATCTGGCAGATACATATTGATGATACAATAGAGGTTCAAGATCAACACACTTTAATCCACACATTAGTTTTAATATCAAATGATTTCATTTTAAACACACCTAAATGAACGGTCATCGTTTAAATAACAATGTTAAACCGTTAAATAGGATTTGAAGCAATATAAAAAAAAGTTTTTCTGTTGAATATCAATAGAGCGTTCTGAAAAAAACACACCTAATGCTACTTTTATAAAAAATCAAATTTGTCAACTTCAGTCCAACTTTGAAAAATTGATCCCTCGATAGTGTTCAGTTCCATACCCACAATAAAAGCGGTGGTATTTACTAAAGGTTATTTTTGAGTTGTTTTTTTATTAATCTATAGACTTGTTGCAAGTAATTTCAGGTCTAAGAGTTTCCGTCATGTCTTTTTTGTTTGTAAAATATTTACAACGGATGTCTGAAGTTTTGACTTATTGGAACGTGTAGAGACCCTGACGAAACTATTTGATGGTCAGATGACAATGTTGGAGCTTATTTCTATTATCTTCATCAGGCTCCATTGTCATGTTGCTTCCTTCAGTCGCCACTGATTCAAGTCAAAAGTCGTGAAGGCCTCCACATGCCTGGAAAATCAATGAGCTTCGACGGGGCCTGTGCTCCGTCAAAGGAAATTCAATTTTGCGCTCACTGTTCTTTTGTCATATTATTCCTTTTTAGTGTTTATTAACAACTGTTGAATTAAAGAGACTTTTCGCGGGAGCAGAATGCTTTGTTTATGGCAAAAGAATACGAAGGTCAAGCCAAGTCCTTCAGCTGACATTCAGCTGCAGATGAATGCTGTGGGAGCCTTGGTGGCTTTTTTTTTGTCTCCGCAGGCCTCCACACATGCCCACATTAATTCACTCATACGATATTGTGTAAGACGCTCGTGCATGTGGGTGGTTTGTTTTTAAGCATCTCGTAATCTCGGTGTTTACATGCATGTGGGAGACGGACATGAATCGATGAAGTCCATCGGTCCGGTCTAATGTATCAATATACATGCAGTCATTCCAATTATTCAGGAGTAAATTCTCCTACTCACTGGTAAGTTACGCTGTTCCTGATGTCGCTACATGATCCGGTCAAAAAAGTAGATGTGATTCATCAAACTTGCACTTTTGGCCTCCAGCAGGGATTCCCATCCCCTGGTACTGGTCCACGAGACCTTTGTTACCTGGTCAGACAGACAGAAAAAAGGATTGATATCATTTCTGTTCTATTGATTATTATGAAAGGTGTTTTGGTTTGAAAGTAAATTGCATTTTCACTGCAGTAACATTAGCCTGTGATCGACAAGACGCTCGTTGGGTTAAGTTTACTCCAAAAATAAACCTGTTAACTAGTGAAAACATGTAGAAAAACCTACTATATGATTCATTTTTACTGTTTTTATCTGAAGGTCAGTCCTAGAATTGTAATTTGACGATAGATTTAACCCATCTATGGTGTATTGAAGAACTCTATTTCTCTATCGAGCCCAGCGCATTTGTTTGATCCAAGAAAAAGTGAAATTTAGAATTAAAACGGTGAATTTATGAAGATTAAAATAATTATAAAAATAGGCCAATCAAGACCTTAGGCACTATTACAAAAATCAAGACCCAAAGTTAACAAAATTGCAGCATATTCAAAAATACCGGAAGTTTGAGTGAATCCACTAGATTCTATCAGAGAGTGGCCCCGAAATTTTGAATTTGCTTTTCTTACATACACCTCTATAGCCCATTTTCTTCAGGTGATTTATGACCATCACGCTGTAGCTGGGTAAGAGAAGGTATATTTTCCTTTCTAGTTCCGTCTCTAAATACAACAAAGCTGTTATTTCCTCTTTACATGTTTTGTCTGTTTTCTCTTCTTGTCAACCCTTACTGATACGACTATAAATTATCTGATTAGTCCGTCTTCAACCTTAGCCTTATCTTGTGTTTGTCACTTTAACCAGTGATGATTACCAGAGAAATGCATTATCTTCTGGGTTTTTAACATTTTAACAAGCGGAGATAATCTTAACAATCTAAGATGTGACATACTTTTCTAAGCAGTTGCCCCTTCACTCAGTAAATCTCAAATCTTCAAACAAACCTGTTTTCATCCTATATCTTTTACGACTAACACTGAATAGCAGAACCCACGCAGATGGTCCCTCCTTGGCTCAAGTTGTTGAGAATGTTAGAACAGAAAAACATTCGGGGTCACAGAGTTCACACACTTTCAATACACACACTGATCACACATTTGAATACATGATGTTAAAAGTAATATGGTTCAACCTTAGTTTGTGAATAATAAAAGCAAATGTCATAAGGTAAATACAAGAATATATTTCAATATTAGTTCTAATAGAAAAGGTAATATTGTTAACATTACCATTTGATAAACATGAGTACATATTTGTGGGTGAATCTGAGGATACAAAAAAAGGTTGGGGAACACTGTTCTACAGTTAAACGTCACTAGGGGCCGTGACTATTGTGAGGGGCCATCCAGTCTTGAAAGATTAAGGGAATGAAGAAAATAACTATGAAATTACAATGGGAAAACTTAAAAAATATATATTTTTAATGTGGTTTGGAATGTTGTTGTATATTTTGATTAAATCATTGTGGACTCTAGTTGATTTTTTTTTAAAGGATTTAATTATCATGTAAAATCTATTTAGTGCAAAAAAGGGAAATCTAAAGTCATTAGATATCAGAAACATTTCTTTGTTATAGTGGTTTTACTTTGACTTTACTACAGTCAAAGCCACCCCTTTACCATGTCTGGATGATTTTAAAGTGCAACATACATTAGATTTCATTATGTTAAACAGAAATACGATTGTATTTTGTTGCATTTCTAAATAAATGAGGAATTATCTTCAGAAGCACTTGTCTAGTCATCCCTACTTTTGCAGTTCATATTGGACTCTTGTGTATTTATAAATGGTTTTATTAGGATGGTAAAGTTAAAATAAGAGGCAAAGGTTGTTTCAATCATGCAGTCTGAACAACTCTTAACTGTTCATTACTATCGGTAGGTTGTACAAACATCTTAAACATGCTCAGTTTATCTTTGAATTATCTTCAATATGTACATGTTTAAGTGAAACCCTACATTTATCTGTAGTAAAAATTTCCCAAATCCTCATTTAATGTGAATCTTTTCATCGATTGTCTAATGAAAGTTCTTGTCTTAACGCTGTAGAGGTTGGTCTCGATCCTTAAATTCTCTTTTCAGGACGAACGAAAAAGAAAAAGCTTATTTGACAACTGTTCATCTGCTTCCCTCTGTTGGCGCTGCAGCGCATCTGCACTTGAGTTGTGAGTCTTCAAAGATTTGTCTCTTGCAGCTTCTTCTGTATGACAAGAACTGGCTGAACCGCTGGAAGACGGCAGTTCTGCACGAAGGCGAGGGAACCATCACCAATGTCCAGTGGCGAGCAAACCTCATCGCCTGGGCCAACAATGTGGTAATAAGAAATGTCTTCATCCTGCAAAATACTGGGCCGTGGATTATTATTATGTCATTGTAGTAATTATTGTTTACGCGTTTTGTATTGTTCAATACACTCATTCTTTTCCATTCTTGAATAGGAATGGAATGGAATGACAATACAAAAAAAATGTATTCTTGAACTAGTACTTGGAGATAGTTTCCACAAAAGAGGAGTTAAAGATGGTGATGGATAACTTTCTGTTCTCTAAAGCACTTCCAAAGTAAACTAGGTATAATATGCGTTTGAATCAGATCTCTACCAAAGAGACGCAAAAATAAGTGTGGCAACAAACTTTAAAGGTGGGCGGGTGATGTTTAAAATGTTGCAGCTGCACCCAATACTTTTAAAAGAAACAAGTTATTCAGGAAAAACTGTACTGCTCTACCTTAAAGTACTTAAAACAACCTATTTAGGGACATCATTTCAATCTTCACTATTTTTCCAGAATATAGAGATGGAAACTTTAGGAATGTCACTAATGTCATTGTTCTGAAATAGCTGTACGATCCTGGTTGCTGGGCTGAATATTGATCGTGGTTTATTCTTCTGCCAGGGAGTGAAAATCTACGACATCAGCACAAAGCAGCGCATCACCAATGTGCTGAGAGACAACGTCAGTCTGAGGCCCGACATGTATCCGTGCAGCCTCTGCTGGAAAGACGACGCCACTCTCATAGTGGGCTGGGGGACTTCTATCAAGGTGGGTCGCACCTGCGTCAACAGGATCTCTCACTTCTGACTCTGGTGTCGCTGTTTTTTCGCTCTTCAGATTTGTGTTGTGAAGGAGAGAAACCTCACTGAGATGAGAGACCTGCCCAGTCGCTACGTGGAGATAGGTGAGACGAGTGCTCCTGATTTACTTTGTGTTGTTTACGGATTTAATTCATATTATTGGTTCATATGTGTTACGTTACCTTGCAAACACTGTGTTCTGATATTTATAATCACTATTTTCTGTTTTTTCTCCTTCTAATCCTCTATCTCTCCTTTTTCACTCCTCATTCCTGCATCTGCTTCTCCCTTTTCTTAATATATATCTTGTACTTCTCCCTCTTCTGCTTCCTCTTTTCCCTTCTCATCCCATTCATTTTTCTTATTTTGCCTCACCTACTTCTAATCTTTATCCTTCTTCTCATCTTCCTTTTTCTTTCACCTGCTTCTTCTTTTCTCACTGATTCTCCTCCTACCCCTCCTTTTCATTTTCCTTCTCCTCATCTGCTTCCCATCTTTTCGGTTTTCACCTTCTTCCCTCTTTCTTTATTCACCTCCTGCTTTTCCTACTCTGCCTCTCTTCCTTCCCTTCCTTTTTCCTACTTTTCATTTCCTTATTTGCCTTCTCTTTCTTCACCTCATGCGTCACTGTCTAATTCTTTTCCCTATGCTTCTTTTCGGTCTTCTACCTCTTCTCCTCTTACTTCTCCTTTGTCTCTTTATCTATCTCCTCCCCTGCTTCCTCTTTTTTCTTATTTTTTTCTCTCCTCCATATTCTCTTTCTCCAAAAAAGGATAGGAGTTTGTAATATTTTACAATTTACTGCTCATTAATACTGAAAATAAGTTTAAAATAAAATAAAAAAAACTCTGAAATTGATGATCAGTTTGATATCTGTGACATCATGAGGCCATACCTTAGAGTCTGCTCTTGTAAGATTCACAGTGAGGTTATCACAAGGATCAGCAAAAGGAAATCTACGGCCATACTTTTAGCCTCTGTGGAGAAACTTGCGTTTCTAAGGAATGCAGCCACCAACTGGTGAATTCCTTGTTCATCTAACAGAATAGAATTCTCATTTCCTTTTTCTTTTTTTTCCAACAGTTTCTGCATTCGAGGCCGAGTTTTTCATCAGCGGCTTGGCTCCTCTGGCTGATCAACTGGTCACGTTATTCTTTGTGAAGGAGAACGCTGATCAAATGGTACTTGTTTTATAAAAATTTCATCAAATACTACTGTAGGAATATTGACTGAAAAATAATAATACACAGTTGATGTGGAAATAAGTCCATAAATTTACATTTGTCCAAGATATTGGTTTGAAGTCAAATTTGTTCTTCTAGGATGAAGATTTTCTGGCTCGACCGAGACTGGACATCATCCAGCCGCTGCCAGAGGGCTGTGAGGAGATTTCCTCGGACGCTCTGACCGTCCGCAACTACCAGGGGAACGAGTGCAGAGATTACCGTCTTGGTGAGAGCATAAATGTCACGCGGGCCTTCTCTGATTCGATCAAACCTCTGCTATCAAATGTCAGCGTAAATGCACGAAACATGGAGGCATGAATGCATTTTCATTAACAGAGCATTCTGAAGGGGAGTCCTTGTTCTACATCATCAGTCCAAAAGACATCGTCGTGGCTAAAGAGCGAGACCAAGACGACCATATTGATTGGCTGTTGGAAAAGAAGAAATATGAGGTTTGTGGTCACGGGAAAAGGTCACAGGCTGCCGGTACTCGGGTTTTAATGCTGTGATCTGATTGAACTGCGACAGGAAGCTCTGATGGCCGCCGAGATCAGCTTCAAAAACATCAAAAGACACGATGTTCAGAAGATTGGGATGGCGTACATCAATCACCTGGTGGAGAATGGAGAGTACAACAACGCTGCAAGGTCTGCCTTTGCGTAGCGTTATCAATGCTCTGCTGTTATGAGAATAGCTCCTTATAACATCCCAACATGATTGAATAAAGATCACATGTTGTTATATCACATGGATATGAAGAACACTCGCCGTTATATGACAATGTTGCATCGTATTTATGAGGTAAGATCTTTTGTTCAGCTTGTACAAGCACGTGAAAAACCCTGAAAAATGGGATTTGAATGAAACCTTTTACGTTTAAAAAAAAGGGACCATTTAGTCTTTATCATTAGCCTTCATTCTTCTTAATAAGTGAAATAGTAAAAATCTGTTGAAAACAACCTTACAATTTAGAAAACAATTACTTTAAGCAATTTAAATTAAGAAATAAATAGTAATCTAAAATTAAATTAGGAAATAAGAGGTGAAACTGAACAAGCTTAATGATTCCATTAGAGCCAAAAATGTAGGCAGGCCTATTGTTGTAAAATACAGTCAACATTTAACTTAAAGGTTTAGATCACATGTCTCAAACTCAAAACCCAGGGGGCAAATTCGGCCCGTCGACTAGTTTTGTGTGGCCCACAAGAGCTTTATAATACAAAAAATACACACTGATTTAAAGTTTTACCTGTTTAATGGAAAGAAAATATTACAAACTTCCAAAAACTGAAAAAATGTCTGAGTCTGTAGTGAGTTGTTTTCAGTCATTTTCTCCACTGATACCTGCTGCTGTTCAGCAAGTCATGGCCGACTCTCTCTAGCTTTTCAAGTCAACTCTTATCACAATCCTCCAGTATATTGTGTTTTCTTTGCACAACAGTAAGTGTCAAAAGGTGCTCGGCAAGAACATGGAACTTTGGGAAAACGAGGTTTACCGGTTCAAGACAATTGGACAGTTGAAGGTGAGGACTCTATTCAAGCTCTCAAGGATGGCTTCATTTTGTCACACCGTGTCTTCTTCAGGCCATAAGTCAGTATTTACCCAGAGGAGATCTGCGACTTCGACCGGCCATCTACGAAATGATTCTTCACGAATTCCTCAAGACTGATTTTGAGGTATTTTCGCCGACACGACGTTCTGTGTCCAACTCATGTCACCTCATGGTTTTCTTCTGATTTGACTGAAAGGGTTTCGCCATGCTGATCCGAGAATGGCCTGGAGAGCTGTACAACAACATGGCCATCGTCCAGGCCGTCAACGATCACCTGAAGAGAGACCCCACTAACAGCACGCTTCTCACCACGCTAGCTGAACTGTGAGAGATATCATTTCCAGAAGAATCACTGTCCGAACACAGCATCTTAGATCAATGTGTGAGTTCCTCTTGTGTCTTGTTCCAGATACACGTACGACCAGCGATACGACCGAGCCTTAGAGATCTACCTGCGACTGAGGCACAAAGATGTTTACCAGCTCATCCACAAACACAACTTGTTCTCTTCCATCGAGGACAAGATCGTTCTGCTCATGGACTTTGATAAAGAGGTGGGAAAAATGACTTTATTCTGCCTCTGGAAATCTTTGTTTTAGTTTTGTTTCTGGTGTCCTCAGCTACATTGATACAATGTCGAGGTAGGCGTAATAAATACCCTATTGAGTAAAAATAATATGAAGGGATTTAATTTATTTAGATTGTTTATTTAAAAAAACACCGTTTGAAAAAAGGAATGTTTCACAATTTGTCATTATTATAATCATTGATGGAGGATGATGGATTGATGGAGAGGCTTTTTAGAAAATAGTTTTCATATTTATTTCAATATATAGTATTTAATAATGTATAGTATCGTCAGGACATTTCCATCTTGCTTATTCAGATAATGCATTGCTTAGTGTTGTGTTTATTCCTAGATTACTCTTTAATAGATGGATTTAATCTAAAGCAATAATGTTTCTGTGGAAGTTTCTTTATTTGTATCTGTGTTTGTGTGACAACGTGTACTTTGCTACACTGTAGATCTAAAGACGTAGTTACTTTTGACATTTTTGTGTAGAGTCATCAGCCATTTACTTTTGTTACTTGCAGAAAGCTGTGGATATGCTCCTTGACAACGAAGACAAGATATCTGTGAGTGCACGCCTGATGTTTAGTTTTAATGTTATGTACATATGTTATAATATGTATATATCGTTGAATAACAGACAGACAGGGTGGTGGAGGAACTGACAGAGAGACCTGAACTTCTTCATGTGGTGAGTCAACACGTCGTCCTGGATAAATATGGACTAATGCTGCAACTGAAGATGACTTCAATAATTTAGACAACTGTTGATAACTTTCAACAATGAATCAAGTGGGGGGGCAACTTGAAAATGAATGATTCCGGCCTTCTTTCCAAAATCATTTCTGTGGGCAAATACATAAACAGGTTTCTCGTTGAGTATCCCTAAATTTTCAAACTAATCATTTAAACAACTAAGACCAAAAAGCCAATACATGCTCAGTATCTGCCATATGTATCTTCTTTGATTTTGTTTAAAGCTGACAAAAATACATGATTTATATTAAAAAATACACACAAATAAAGAAACTACAGAGAACATTTATATGTTTTACAGTAGATGAAGACACTCACAAAAAATGTCCCCTGACTTATATTGTATTTACTTGAACGTGCACTTAAGTCTTTGCTTGTGTTCTCCCAACAACTGACAATTGAAGTCACTTTAGTTCAACAAATAAAAAATGTTCTTGTCGTTGGTGAAAAAGGTCCCAGGCTTTATGTCGAAATCAAAACATTTGGGCTTGAAGAACATTTCTGGAATTTGACCCTGGAAGCAAGGAGAATGAGTGGGGATGCAGCCAAGCAGTGTCTCAGCTGTGGATGAGGATCCACATGTTGTGGCAGGTTTAAAATCGTAGAAATGCAAGTTGTAGGATATTTAAAAAGATTAAGTCAACTTGCTATTTTAAGGCTTTTCTGTCAAAGAGTTGTGAAAGGTTTGTAAATCACAGTGATAACAAATGAATGATACTGCTGATACTATTAGTAATAGTACGATCAGTAATATCAGGCCGTGGATTGTCCCACCAGGAATAACAGGACAATTGACCTTCTTTATTCCAACTTGAAGGACGCCTACAGAGCCAAACCTCTTCCTCCACTTGGAAGGTCCGATCACAACCTGGTCCACCTTCAGTCACAGTACACTCCTCTGGTGCAGAGACAGACTGTGACCACTAAGACAATCAGAAAGTGGACACCAGCTGTGGAGGACGCCATCAGAGACTGCTTTGAAACAACAGACTGGGATGTGCTGCTGAGGTCTCATGGTGAGGACATCGAGGGACAGACACACTGTCTAACAGATTATTTAAATTTCTGCTTGGACGTGGTCGCCCCTACTAAGACTGTCCGCTGTTACCCTAATAATAAACCGTGGGTAACAAAGGAGGTCAAGGATGTCCTTAACAGGAAGAAAGTGGCATTCAGGAGCAGAGACAGGGACGCCATGAGGTCAGCTCAGCAGGAGGTGAAGCGATGCTTGAAGGAGGCAAAGGACACCTACAGGAGGAGGTTGGAGGAGAAGCTGAGCCGAGAAGAAATAAGAGAGGTCTGGGATGGTGTTAAAACCATCACTGGACACAAGACCAAGGCCTCTCTGACTGCAGTGGACACGGTGGATGAGGCAAATGGACTGAACAACTTTTTCAACAGGTTTGAGCAGGTCACCTCACCCTCACTGCTGCCCGCCTCAGGACCTGCCCCACCTTCTTGTGCCCCCCCCCAGCTCCACAGAACCACTTCCCAGCTTCACCTCACTCCAGGTACAGGATGTACTTCGGAGGATTCGTCCAGGGAAGGCTGCTGGTCCTGATAAGGTGTCTGCTCGACTGCTAAAGACCTGCGCTGCTGAACTAGCTGAGCCACTCCAGCATGTCTTCAACCTCAGTCTACGGCTGGGGAAAGTACCAACTCTGTGGAAGACTTCCTGTATGATGATGAAGACACTGGAGCGGCTGGTCCTCAAACATCTCACGCCACAAGTCCAGCACGCGCAAGACCCCCTGCAGTTTGCCTACCAGCCAGCAGTTGGTGTGGAAGATGCCATCCTTCACCTCCTGCATCGGACCTACTCCCACTTGGATAAAGGAAGCGGTTCAGTGAGGATCCTGTTCCTGGACTTTTCTAGTGCCTTCAACACTATCCAACCCACTCTGCTGCAGGACAAACTGACTAAGATGCATGTGGACCCTGGTCTGGTCTCCTGGATTACGGACTACCTTACTGATCGACCACAGTATGTCAGGCTGAAGGACATCAAGTCTGACACTATGGTGTGCAGTACAGGAGCACCTCAGGGGACAGTACTGGCCCCTCTCCTCTTCACCATCTACACTTCAGACTTCTGCTACAACTCAGAGCTGAGTCTCGTCCAGAAGTATGCTGACGACACTGCCATTGTTGGATGCATCAGGGACAACAGCGAAGACGAGTACAGGAGTCTGATACGTGACTTTGTGGACTGGAGTGATAGGAACCACTTGCAGCTGAACACCTCAAAAACCAAGGAGCTGGTCTTGGATTTCGGGAGGTCCAGGACAAAGCCACGTCCAGTGTCCATCAGAGGCGACGAGGTGGAGATAGTGGACAACTATAAGTACCTAGGTGTGTGGATGGACAGTAAACTGGACTGGTCCTGCAACACAGACCATGTGTATAAGAAGGTGCAGAGTAGACTGTACTTTCTGAGGAGGCTTCGATCATTTAACATCTGCAAGAAGCTCCTCTGCATGTTCTACCAGTCTGTGGTGGCCAGTGTCCTGTTCTATGCTGTGGTGTGTTGGGGTGGAAATGTGTCCAAGAGGAGTGTCAACAGGTTGGACAGGTTGATCAGGAGGGCTGGTTCTGTGGTTGGAATGAAGCTGGACTCACTGGTGACAGTTGCTGAGAGGAGATCATTGAACAAACTACTGTCCATCATGGATGATGACAGTCATCCTCTGAACACTGTCATCAGTGAGCAGAGAAGCAGAATGAGTGCACGAATGCTCCTACCCAGGTGCAAAACAAATAGACTCAGGGACTCATTCATCCCTCGGGCTATTAAATTGTACAATTCTGAGTTCGGGGGCAGGAGTGGAGTGAAAGTATCTGGATGTTCTGTTCCATGTTAGTCTTTGTATCTTTGTCTTTGTTGTTTTTCTTTCCTTGACCTATGTCCTTTGTCTTTGTCTTTAGACTTAGATTGTGTCATCTTGTTCTTCCTCTTTATGTTCTTCTTATTTTATTTTTTATGTATTATTTTTTATTGTTTATGAAAAATTGCTGGCTATTGGTAAAAAACAATTTCCCAAAGGAGACCTCCTGAGGGATCAATAAAGTTTTACCTTACCTTACCTTACCTTACCTTATCAACAACAACAGTGACACGTCTCTGTTTCTACAGTATAATCTGCATCCGTGTTTTTACATAATGTACAGTTATATATTTATCTTCCTCATAAATAAAGCCTCAGACTTTCAGTCTCATCATTCTTCCATCTTTCATTAGAAGTTGAAACTGCTTGGATGATGAAAACATTTTTTCAACTTTTATTCTTGTTACTCTTTACTCGGTCGACTGTTCTTTCTGAGAGAGATGTTATTAAAAAGAAGCGTGTTTCCTTACGAACTATCTTCTCCTTGTCCAACTTCAGTATCTGCATAAGCTGTTCAAGCGGGACCACCACAAGGGGCAGAGATACCACGAGCGGCAGATCGGCCTCTACGCCGAGTACGACCGTCCAAATCTTCTGCCTTTCCTGAGAGACAGCACTCACTGCCCGCTGGAGAAGGTACGACATGATTGACTCTTCTTCTCAGATAAGCGTGTCAAGAAGACGCTTTAGTCACAGTCTCTTCTCTCAGGCACTGGAGATTTGTCAACAGAGGAACTTTGTTGAAGAGACCGTCTTCTTACTGAGTGAGTACAAGGCTGCACTCGAGTGTTTATAGGTAAAAACTAACCAAGCCTGACATCTGCAGGCAGGATGGGGAACTGCAGACGGGCGCTGCAGATGATCATGGAGGAGCTTGGGGATGTGGACAAGGCCATAGACTTTGCTAAAGAGCAGGACGATGCAGAACTCTGGGAAGATCTCATCTCTTACTCCATAGATAAGCCACGTATGAATTCACTCCATCCTTTTACATTTACAAACCACCTTTTTTTTTTTTAACGTCTTAATGTTTCACGTCTTCAGCCTTCATCACCGGGCTTCTCAACAACATTGGAACGCATGTCGATCCAATTCTGCTCATTCATCGTATCAAAGAGGGAATGGAGATCCCCAATCTGAGAGACTCTTTGGTGAAGATCCTTCAGGACTACAATCTGCAGGTTTGTAGAAAATAAATTGTATCTTTTTAATTTACATTTAGAGGCAGTTGGTGTAATTTTCACATGAAGTAAAATAACTTTACTTTAAATGGTGATGATTTTTGGACATATTTCAGTTTAAAAAAACATTATAAACAAAAAAAACAGTGAAGGAAAAATAGCCTTGGATGGAAACATTATATAATATAATTGTATTGATTGTTTAAGCGCTTTGTGACCCTGATCTAGAAAAGCACTATACAAATATTAATTGCTTACTTACTTACTATATATGTATAAACAAAAGGATATTATT
This sequence comes from Callionymus lyra, assembly GCF_982586985.1. Classification (NCBI taxonomy): domain Eukaryota; kingdom Metazoa; phylum Chordata; class Actinopteri; order Syngnathiformes; family Callionymidae; genus Callionymus; species Callionymus lyra. Next base: position 22,038,640 of record NC_141821.1, on the reverse strand, counting down.
AATTTAATTAAGCCTTAATTGGAATTGATTGTGTTTTATTTATTTTTGGTGAAACATCTTTTATTTAAATACCTTCCATTTAAATTTTCAAAGGTTAGACAAACATTAATATAATATAAACACCTGTACCTAAAAATAGTAAAAAATGAATAAATAAATAAATACTCGATCAAAAAGAAGGAAAAAATAAAACCTTTCACTATAAAAAATCTACAATTCATTAATTCCAAAGTATAATTCAATTCCAAAAAAAAAAGTTTCAACATTTGAAACGCTTATAACAAGCATTTAATATCCTGATATAGTTCAATACAGTGGCCACTGCAGAAGCGAAAATGAATAAATATTTACTGCATTGATTGGTGTTCACTACAAAAATCAATCAGTATCTATCAGAAAGTTATTTATCTGTTACCTGTATTTGAAGATTCTGCTAAGAGAAGGCTGCAAGAAGATCCTGGTGGCCGACTCGCTGTCTCTGCTGCAGAAGATGCACCGGACACAGATGAAGGGAGTCAGAGTCGACGGTTTGTCAGCGTTTCTCATGTTTTTCTAAACAGTCAGTATTATCTTATAGGAATCTAACTCCAATACAAACTTGTTTTTAACTTTCAGAGGAGAACATTTGTGAATCCTGCCATGCAGCGATCTTACCGACAGGTGGGTGTCAATTTGAAATTTTGATTGAAGTGAGAGATTTTTGTGGCATTTCATCATACCTTAGACACCCTCTCCTCTGTCTGCCGTGGATCTGGCTGCTTTTGGGTAAAGTTCTGACAGACTTTTTGTGTGTGTCTGCCTTGTGCTCTAGACATGGCGAAGCCCTTCAGTGTGGTGGTGTTCCACTGCAGACACATGTTCCACAAGGAGTGTCTAGCATCCGCAGGAACAGTAAGACCATTTTATTAGATACTTTTCTCAGATTCCACTAAGCAGGAACTTAGTTAAACAAGTTGCAAGTAGTGCTGGGCTGATGGAGCTTCACGAAGCAGTGTCATGATGTTTAGAGGTCAGTAGGTGGCGCCATTAGTTTTAAAATGATGTGACGTTTCATTAGAACAGTTGCTCAAAATAAAGGAAAATAGTGCAGAGACCGCCATCTAGTGGACTCTGACAATAATGAAACTCATGAAGCTTCATCAGACCATCACGTGTTGCAAGTGCTGCACTTAATCAACGTTTAGTGAAGTCAACTGTATAACAGTAGTTATATCAAGAACGTGAGAAGATTGATGAGTTCATATTTTTGCATGAAGATGTTTAGAAAATGAAAAAAATCAGCAAATAATCCAGTCAAGTCTGTTTTTATATGAGATGTATGATATGTTCATCTGAATACCTGGCGATGATGAGGGGGCTTTACATCAAGGGTAGGGGGGGTGATGGATGAAGATAAAATAAATAAATCTGTAAATGTTCCAGAAATATTAGTATAGTTACATTTAAAATGTATTTTTTTCATATGCGTGGTGATGACCATCATGCTCTGAAGCTGCAGAGCTAAGATGCCTCTTATGTCCATGTTGTGTTTAGAAAACCTGTTCTTCTCTTTTAGATTCCCAGCTTGCAGTTTTGCAACATCTGCAGTGCAAAGAAGAGAGGACCAGGATGTGGTATCCTGGAGATGAAAAAGTAAAATGGACTTTAGCTTCGTTTGTTCAATGTTTCGCCTTTAATGTGCTAAAACATTACTTATGCTTCAAATAAGCTCTGATCATGTATATTGTATTATTACTAATTATCAGGATCAACTGCTTTGCCTAACATGATGTTCACAACACGTTAAATACTTTTACTTTGAAGGACAAAACTGGATTTTTCTTTGTACATCTATTGTATTTTGCCACGAGGCTGCGTTCAGCTAATGCTGAGAAATAAATAAAATGTCTTAAAATTTACTTTGGTGGTTTTTCTTTAAAGTTGTCTTCATAATATTTTTTCCAACATTGGTGTCTTTTATATGTGGAGTATGTTCGGCCCGGTTTTCTCCCACAGTTCAAAATCATACAGAGGTTGATGAGTCTAAATTGTCTTAAGGTGGGATGTTTTTGTGTCTCTGTGTGGCCTGATGTATGTAACTTGAACGTGATGAGCCCCACTTCCCGCCCCCAGGAGCCGGGATAGGCTCCAGAACCCCAATAAGGGAATAGGTGTCAGTAAAATAACTATTTGACATTTTAAGCTACTAAATTTTTTTCCAAACGTCTCCACAACTTGGTTGTGTCTTTATGTTCTCTCAAAAGGCATAAAATAGAGTATTATATCTCAAGTCTTTTTTATATATACTCCAGTTGATGCTACACTCTTATAAGCAGTATTTTGTTTTGTGTTAAAGTTCAAGATAGGTTGATGATTTCATATTTTTTTTAAACTTTTTTTTTTTGAAGTTAATATTTCACAACTGTTTTGACAATCATCACTTTTCTATTTTGAAAACGGAAGTAATGGAAGTATTATTTTTAATGTAATATAAAAATAGACGTGTTTGATATCACTTTTATCTAAGTACAATGATTACTATTATTTATTTTATTTAGTATTTATTTGATGTTTTTACAGCATATTCTGACCAATTTTGCATGTAGAAAATAATCTGATGTAAAATGTTTCTAAAGATAGCCTTGATAGCCCTTAAAAACAATGAATGATATTAAGCTACATTATGTTGTTCATGACTGTGTTGTGTGTAATTATAGTATATTTATTGTACCAAAGAAAGTTAGACAAAGATTACTTACCACAAAAATATAGCTTAGTTAATATAAAAATAAATAAACGACGACGAATTCAGCGGGATTGGAGTGCGATCAGATACAAGTTAAATAATCCTTAATAATAATAAAAAATGTTAGAATGTAACTCATAAACTATAATAAATAATAACACATTTACTTTTCGCTACCTTTAGCGCCTCTACGTCACGTCCGGTGCCGTTCTCCGGAAGTACAGTTCATTTTTATTCACAGGAACAAGAAGAGAAAACAGCTGTTGTTGGGAAAAAGAAAACGTCAAAGTGAGTATAATTCACGCACGTAGAGTTATTTCGAGTCATCTGCATCTATCGTGGCTGTAGCCTCTGTCTGCGGCTCCCGTTTGAATGCGTTTGGAGCTCGCTTCAGCGGCGTATGTCGTCCGAGTTGGTGCTGCTAACGTTAGCTGCTACTCTCCTCCGAACATCCACAACTAGTGTCAACAAGCGAGCAGCACCGATGACGCCTGACGACTGGGATCGATTTTAAAGTCGTATCGTGCCTTTCTTGCGTAGTTCCACTCGTTCGTTCGGAACCAAACTTCCTCTTAAAGCGTTCTCTTTGATTTTTTTGCTAGCTTTTTGTTGCTTCAAACTAGCTTTTTTACAAGATGCTCTTGAACTGAGAAATCAGAGTCACAAGTTCATTCGCCAAATGCATTTCGTCAATAACAATATTTAGGGAATCGTTATTTTTAGTGTATTGCCGTTATCTGAACAACGAATAACCTATTTAGTTCGTTATATGTGTTTTTGGATCAACATTTGCTATAGTAGTCACTTTGCCTAAATTAGCTTTTATTATGATCGACCCAGATTTCTTAGCTGCAAATAGTTTTTCCTCACTTTTATTGACTGCCTGCTTTTTTTAAACTGTTAACGGGTGTATAACTGTAAATAAATAATAACTATGTTTGAACCAATCATCCATTCCTTCTTATATTCTTGGTATTGGTAATTTTCATCTTCTTTAGGCAAGAGGAAACTTGCACATATCTCAGGTCCTCTGTAGGAAATCTATGAAGATAAAACTAATGTATAGTAAAACTTTTGTTTTAAGTGAAAACGACGATCTTCTTTAAAATGATTTGTGGCATAAATTTGTTGTTTGTGTTGTGAATTTTTTCCCACATTTCTGAGATTTCAACTATCAATAATAAATTGCTTTATGATTTAAACTATAGAATGACCAACCAATATTCTTGAAAGTTAGCATGTGCAATATATATCAGTTTTATGGAAGTTACATTTTTTTAGATGGCCTTCTGCTTAGTGTGGTATTTATAAAAAATATATCAAATAGCTCTTTTGCATTGACTTTATTTGGTAAAAAAAAAAAAGTTGGCAATAAATAGTTAGTGAAGTTCATCCATGTGTAATGTGTAAACATAAATTCAAAACTTTCCCACCTTATCTTATCACTCTTGGTATAATCAAGACATTTTAAGAGGTCAATTTAATGAAAAGTTGTGGTATAAATAAATTATTTAATTTGTATGTAATGTTTTGATCATTTGGGTATATTTTTATATTTGCCAGAGAGGTAAAGATATGTGCTACAGACGTTTGTGTGCATGTTAAAGATGTATAGTGACTCATGATGAAGTGAAGATGCAGCTTTATGTGTTTAAAAGGTGTAATGCCATGGCTTTTTACATAAACCCACTGTCTTCCTTCACATACAGAATGCCAGCCCCAAAGAGACCATCATCTCCACTGGATTCTCAGCCCAAGATTCCAAGGTTGGAAGACGATGGGGATGTTCTACAATCTAACACAGCACCAGCCGCCATCAGTGAGTCTCTCAATGAAGCCAGTATGCAAGATATGACTGCAGTTCCTCGTGTCAAGAAAAAACTGTCAGAAGAATTAAGTGAACCTGCCAATTCATCAAATCAGCCTCTCCCTACCAATGATTCCAGCAAATCCATTTCGTATCCGCCTCACAAAAAAGCCAAGCTCCTTAAAGCCGCAAGTGCCTCTCATGGTGAAGCTCAAGCAAACACCTTCTCAGCATCTGAAGATAAGTTAATAAGGGTTGATGGTGGAGTTAGCCCTGTCACTGTGAAGGATGATGTTGATCATTGTATCTATTCAAGCCAGGTTCAAATCAAACGTAAAGCCGAAGAGTTGGATGTGCAAGTGGAGAGTGGCGATTTGTCAGCTGCTCCTTCAGGTGACACATGGAATCGGAGTGAAATAAAAGAAGGACCTCAGCCTGAAGCACAGAGACAAGTCAGCTGTAATAACAGAACGGAATCAAATGTTGTGTCTGAAACTATGAACACTGACGCATCAACGGATGAGAAGTCTAAGAAAGCAGGTCAAATGGTGTCCAATTCCAATGAAGCGTTATCAAAAGAACGATATACGGAAGATGTCAAAGGTGAGATTTATTCATCGTCAGGGGAAACAAATTGTCCGAGACCTGAAAGTGAAAGAACGAAAGACAGACATTTTGACATCAACGGACCAGAAAATGGAATGACTCAGCAAAATGAAACGCCTTGTGATCAGGATACCAAAACAGAAGAATGTCTAGAGAGTGAGGGAGTATTGGTATGTCGGAATGATGTTGATGTGGTGGAGGGAAGCTGCAACCCAGAAAATCACAGTGAGGAAAATGCAGCATTGAAGTCAACTAAAAACCCCAAAGACAGGGCAATGTTGGATTCTGTTACGGACACAAAAGATTTTGCATACGGGGCCCTGGAGAACGTTGCAAATGATGTGACGAAAGATAAGCAGATGAATGAAAATCTGCTCTCTTTACAGTTCAAGTCCTCAGTAAGTTCTGTGGCTCACGTAACAACAAAAGACTTTGAAAGACAACCAGAGGGTCTAAATGAGAGTACGCTTTGGAAAGCTACAAGTAGTAAAATTGATAACTTTGAGAATGTGGAAGGACGTAATGAGGCGATAAGTCAAAAACAAATGTGTGCTGATGAAAATTTACCAACAATTCATGTAAACACAGGGGACGAGTCCAATCTAACCGACGCCACAAAAGTAACGCATAAAGACACAGATGTTGGGTTTGAGTTTCCAAAAACTTCAGAGGACACTAAGACATTAGAAGAAGCCATTTCTTCTAATGGTGAAAAAGTATTGTCTCTTCATAACTCACTTGAGATACAAACCCACATGGTAATTGGAAATTCTATGGACAAACCCACAGGGCATATCGATGGTGTAAAAGTTGTAAAAGGACACTCTGAACATGCCTGTGAACCAGAGAGCGAAACTAAAGATGAAATTCTCAGGATGATTCCAACAGAAAACGACCAAGTTAGAGCTTTGAATGTGCAGGTTAAGGAAAGTCAAGTTGTAAACAAACGCTGTTTGAACATAACTGATGAAGAGCAGGTCGATGCAAAAGAAAATCGGATTGTGACGGCATGTGACGCTGCTCCTCAGGATGGAAAAGAAATGAAAGCAACATTGAATCCACATGATGAGGGCGGTGAAGAGTTTAAGGATCAATTCATTAAAGCGAATGAAAGCTTTGTCACCGTTACCCCAACTGGAAGTGAGACGTCATGTCAGTTATCTCACAGCCACCAAGTTGGCACCAGCATATCAACAACAGTTACAGAAGAAGGTGACTGCAAAGAGCTTTTGAAAGGCCAGAAAGACCGAGACACATTGGTTGAAATTACTGGATCTGGCCATGAACGAACAGCCACACAAAATGATCTAATCAACCCCAAATCCGAAAGTGGGAATTCAACAACACTCTCTTCTCATTTCTCATCAGAAAATCAACATCGGGAAATGTGTGTTGCCAGAAATTCAGTGGAAGTTGATCATGCAATAAAACAAAAAGAAAATTCTTCTCTTAATGAAGATGACAAGGAATATTCTCTGCAGTCAACATCAGAGTGGTCGACAATCACATCTTCCGCTGAATCACAAGGAAATCTGCTACAGCCGGATCCTTCATCAAATACATCAGGTGTTGAATCTCATAAAAGTGCCACCAGTGACTGTCAGGATCATTTGGATGCACCTCTGAACGAACCAGAAATTGGTTTCCAAACTACAAGAGTGTCTTTGGATTCAATGACTTATGAGGAAAACCAAAAAAACAGCGTTGTGAGTGGAGACTTAAAAATCAGGGAGCAGGTCATCACAGAGATGGCCGTTTCCTACGTAGAGATGGAGGTTATTCCTGTGACGAAGGCAGTTTTAAATGAGAATCCTTCCGTTGATATACCAATACAGGAGATGACTGAACAATCTAGTTGTGCTGTATTACAGAATGACACAGTTGAACCGGACTCCGCAAATATCTACAGTGATGTTGAACGTGAGGCTCAAGGAAACATGGAGAAGCTGCCAAGTTCTAATGAAGTTCCCAGCACAGAGGAAGAAAACATGGTTGTAACTGCAAAAATTGATCAAGTGATCATGAGTCCCGTAAATCGGTTGGATGAAGTTTGTCTACTTGTCGTTGATCATGCGCTTCATGTTCAATTGGAAACTACCCCAAATGAGGCGCATCATTCTAAGAGTGACAACAAAATGACTGCAGACACAGAAAATCAAATTGAGGAAGTCACTTCTAGTGTTGAAGTTGAAAGTGAACAGGAAAAAACATGCTTGGATGACACTCTAGCCGCACCTTCCTGTCAAAAAGAAATCCATCAGATCCATGGAAATACAATGAGTTGTGATATGGAACTCGTGTCATCTAGTTCAGCCAGTGGAGATATTGAAGACACCAAACATGTGAGACGGACTCTGGAGATTGCATCTTATTCAGATGGACGGAAAACACTTAAGGGTGCCATAGAACCCACCCAGGATGTTGAAACTGTACAAGTGTCCACCAGGATTTCTGAGAGTGACGTCATTGAAAATGTTGATGGAGTATATATAGAACTGGCTGTCAACCAGGATGTAAATTGCTCCCCAGGACAGAAAATTGATGATATTAAAGTTTTAACTGAGATTGCCTCAGACCGAGGGCCTGAAAATGATCAGACGAGTACAAAAAGCCTTGAAAGATTCAGTGAGCAAGCTCTTCAGGATGAAAAAAATATGGGGCCTGCTGCTCTACCAGAAGTTGTCTCATCTTGTAGTCAAGAAAGCACTAAGGTGGATATTGTTTGCCAGCCCAAGACTAGAGCTCTACTGGAACACTCAAGCAGTCTGGGAAGCACAGATGTGAAATGTGAGGCCTTGAGAGATAATGAAGATATTTCTTCAGTACCCTTTGAGATTTTTTCTGTTGACAAAGAACTTGTGATGCCAGATGTCTGTGAGAAAGTTACCATAGCTGATAACGATTCAGCTGTTGCACCTTCACCCATGGAAGTTGGTAGAAGTGATGCTTGTTCAGCCATGCATGAAAACAAAGATACTTCCGTCACCTATAAAGAAGTGCATAATGAAAATATCAAAGAACAAGTGAAACAAGGTGAAGGAACTACAAAAGAAGCATTTGTCAGTCAAAAACAATCTCAACTTCTAGAGGAGGAAAGAAAGATCCATAATCAATCTACGTTTGATACCCTTGAGCACCAAATGGTCTACGAGCCTATAAGTAGTCCAGAATGCGATAAAGACGACGATGGTCCAACATATATTAATAGGCATCTTAATGTGTCTTTTCTGGACATTCAGAGTACAAGTCTTCAGAAGATGCATGAAGGTGAGAACAATCAAAATTCAACAAGTGGCATGGAGCAAAAGCAACAGGATTTAACTGGAGAACTGCAGAAAATGTATCAAGATTCAGTGTATAATGTGCAAGAGAGAAACTCTGACTCAACAAGTCGGATGCAGGAGTCTCAACAGGAAACGCGAGAAGAGGCTGAGCAGTTAAACCAACACTCCACAACTGAGATTCCACTGATGAACCAAGATTCAACAAATGAGATGCAGCATACATTGTACGACTCTACTAAGACCCACGCGATGATCAAAGCATTATCAACAGAGATACAAACACAAAAGCCAATTTGTGGAATTCAAAATGTGGTCTTTGCAATGGAACCAATATTCCAGCATTCAACAGCTGAGGCAGAGCATGTAGCGTTTGATTCAGCTGTTGACGTACAGAAGGGTACTAATGATTCCAGAGTTGAAAAACAGCTGATCAGCAGTGAGCAGCAGGTTAATAAAGAATTAACACCTGAAATGCAGCAGATCACAGAAAGTTCTTCAACTGAGGTGCAACAGAGGACTGAAGGGTCTACAACTGAGGTGCAGCAGATGATCGAAGGTCCAGAGACTGAGGTGGAGAGGAAAATTGAAGGTCCTACAACTCGTGTGCAACAGATGATCGAAGGTCTAGAGACTGGGGTGGAGAGGACAATTGATGGTCCTACAACTGCTGTGCATCAGATGGATGAAGGGACTACAAGTGAGGTACAGCAGATAATTCCAAGTCCAAAGACTGAAGTGCTAAAGATGATTGAAGGGTCTACAAGTGAATTGCAACAGATGATTGAAGGGCTTACAACTGAGGTGCACCAGATGATCGAAGGCTCTACAACTGAGGTTCACCAGATGACCGAAGGCTCTACAACTGCGGTGCAACAGATGATCGAAGGCTCTACAATTGGGGTGCAACAGATGATCGAAGGCTCTACAACTGAGGTGCAACAGATGATCGAAGGCTCTACAACTGAGGTGCAACAGATGATCGAAGGGTCTACAACTGAGGTGCAACAAATAATCAAAGGTCCAGAGACTGACGTGGAGAGCACAATTGAAGGTCCTACAACTGAGGTGCAACAAATGATTGAAGGTCCAGAGACTGAGGTGGAGAGGACAATTGAAGGTCCTACAACTGAGGTGCAACAAATGATTGACGGTCCAGAGTATGAGGTGGAGAGGACAATTGAAGGTACTACAGCTGACGTGCATCAGATAAATGAAGGGATTAGAAGTGAGGTACAGCAGATCATTCCAAGTCCTACGACTGAAGTGCAACAGATGATCGAAAGTCCCACTCCCAAAGGGCCACTGTTTATTAAAGGGACAACGAGTAAGGTACAGCAGATTATTTTAACTCCTATAAATGAAGTGCAAAATATGATTGAAGGTCCTACAACTGAAGTGCAAGAGTTTGAAGGGTCTACAACTGAGGTACAGCAGATCAGCAAAGGTCCGGCTACTGAGGTGGAAAGTATGATTGAAAAGTGTCCAGCTGAGGTTCAACAGTTGATTGAAGGTCCTACTTGTGAGGTGCAGCAGATGATGGAAGGCACTACGAGTGAGATACAGCAGATGATTAAAGGTCCGACGAGTGAGGTACAGCAAATGATCGAAGGCACTACGAGTGAGGTGCAACAGATGATCGAAGGTCCTACGAGTGAGGTGCAACAGATGATTGAAGGTCCTACGAGTGAGGTACAGCAAATGATCGAAGGCACTACGAGTGAAGTGCAACAGATGACCGAAGGTCCTACAAGTGAGATGCAGCAGATGATCGAAGGTCCTACGAGTGAAGTGCAACGGATGATCGAAGGTCCTACGAGTCAAGTGCAACAGATGACCGAAGGTCCTACGAGTGAAGTGCAACAGATGATCGAAGGTCCTACGAGTGAAGTGCAACGGATGATCGAAGGTCCTACGAGTGAGGTGCAGCAGGTGATCGAAGCTCCTACGAGTGAAGTGCAACGGATGATCGAAGGTCCTACAAGTGAGATGCAGCAGATGATCGAAGGTCCTACGAGTGAGGTGCAACAGGGGATCGAAGGTCCTACGAGTGAGGTGCAGCAGATGATCGAAGGTCCTACGAGTGAGATGCAACACATGATCGAAGGTCCTACGAGTGAGATGCAACACATGATCGAAGGTCCTACGAGTGAGGTGCAACAGATGATCGATGGTCCTACGAGTGAGGTGCAGCAGATGATCGAAGCTCCTACGAGTGAGGTGCAGCAGATGACCGAAGGTCCTACGAGTGAGGTGCAGCAGATGACCGAAGGTCCTACGAGAGAGGTGCAGCAGATGATCGAAGGTCCTACGAGTGAGGTGCAGCAGATGATCGAAGGTCCTATGAGTGAGGTGCAGCAGATGATCGAAGGTCCTACGAGTGAGGTGCAGCAGATGACCGAAGGTCCTACGAGTGAGATGCAGCAGTTGACCGAAGGTCCTACGAGTGAGATGCAGCAGTTGACCGAAGGTCCTACGAGTGAGATGCAGCAGTTGACCGAAGGTCCTACGAGTGAGGTGCAACAAATGATTGAAGGCACTACGAGTGAGGTGCAGCAGATGATCGAAGGTCCTACGAGTGAGCTGCAGCAGATGACCGAAGGTCCTACGAGTGAGGTATATTCACAGCTACAGCTGGTAAATGATGTATCAACAACTGGGACACAGCTATCATTAGGTGCTCAAGCCAGCGTACAGGAGACGATGGAGTCAATAACTGAGATGCACCAAACAAACCAAGAACTAACGAATGATTTGCTGCCAGTCAACTCGTACCACGCAGCTGAGGGCGGTGAGGATCTGACAAATCAGCTGCAGGGCATGAATGAAAATTCAACTTATGAGATGCAGCAGAATGCAACTCACCTCACACCTGATATGCAGCAAGTAAACAGTGATCCAGCAACTGATGTGCTGCAGATATCAGATGTATCCCCTTTACCAAACATGGATGGGGAATTAAACACTGGAGATTTGGCACTGGAGCTAATGACCCAGAGCTCCACAGTGGAGTTGCATCAGAGAACTGAAGATTCTTCAACGGATATACTAAATGGAGATGTATCTATTGAGGGCCAGCAGTTTAACCAAGAAACATCAAGAGAGATGCATGTGATAGAGCATGAATCATTGGACCAAAAGGAGGCGCTCAACTTGGATTTCACAGCTCTTGAGCCCAAACAAGAAACGACAACTCAGTTGCAGCAAATGGAAAAGGGCCTGATAACCGAAGACAAGCAGGGTATCATGATAGACCATGCAGAGAGGAAATCCCAAGAACTTGTGGAGATTGAGTCCACCACCCTTCCAGAGAGTCAATCACTTGCACAGATGGGGACAACTTCTGCACCTCTAGAAGTTGGAGAAGTTACACTAAACAGTCCAAACAAGTTGGTTGAATCAACTGATCTGTTAGGAAAGAGTGATTTGTGTCAGTATATTTACCCTCCTGATGTTTCCGAACAACTTCAGGACCATAGCGAAACAACACAAATATTACCCAACGCCACCTCTGAGCAGTATGTTGTATTGGAACCAGTTCTGACCAGTGAAATCCACTTTGACATCATCACTCAAGCTGCAGCTGAGTCCGGTCTGTCTGATGAGTTAAATGCTGAGAGTGAGTCTGTCGTGGCTATGGACGAGTTACAACAAACGTTTGTCCAAGAGTGTGAAGGTCAGCAACATCAAGCCACAGGTGATGCTGAGGAGACGACAGGTCCTCAGAGTGAAGAGGCACCAATCACAATTTCTGCCTCTGCTATTGCCGACAATGGCCAAACAATGAATGTAGAGGTGCAACAAGAAGAGGTGCAGATGATGGAGGACATCGAGATCGGTCGTGAGATTGTAGTTGCAGAGGAAGACCAACAGGAAGACGGTGACATAATGGTGATAGAAAAACGACCTGAGCCAGCACCTGATGCCATACCTGCAGAAAAGCCTGAAGAAAAGATCATAGACACAAAGGGTGAAGCTGTTTGTCCGAAATCAGAACACAGTTCAGTCACTGAAGTTGAGAAAAAGGCACCTGTAGCGATAAAACCCAAAAAACAAGAAATGAACACGCAAGCCAAAACAAAAGCTCGCCTGGCAGCTCTAGCCGAGCAGAAGGCTGCTGCCTCAAAGAAAACTACCAGCCGCCAGCAACTGAACCTCCTGGCTCTTTGTGAGGAGATCGCCGAGGACATTGCAACGGACAGCATGCTGTTGAAGAAAATAGAGGAGGAGAAGAGGGCTGCAGGCAAGACTGAAGGCATCAAGAAAGCGGAACCTGTTATCACACAGGAACTAGCCAGCGTCAGTGTTTTACCCACTGCTTCTCCAGAAACCAGCCAGGTGGTTCAACCTCCCGCTGAAGAGGCTCCCGTCGTACAACCCTCGACCGCTGACTTGGCCGAACCTAAGCCTGCCGCAGACACCCCGAAAAGACGTTTCTTCATCAGCCAGGTCTCTGTGCCGCTGAAGGTGCACGAGAAAAAAAAACTGACAAGATACCAGCGGCTTAGGCAGGTCGAACTTCAGAGAGAGAAGATGTCATGGGCACGCATGAAGAAGCTAAAATCAGACCAAGCCAATCAGATGTTTGCTGATATGGACTGGCAGTTGCCCCTTACTGTACCCTCTCCCTTCACGGCCAATACCGTGAAATCAACGACAAGTCTGCCACCAACTTTACCACCTCCCACTAACAGCAAGCCTGCAGTTCAGAAGCAGGAAGAGCCTGAGACCTCAGAGCCTGCTAAAATAGAAACGCCTCAAACTGTAGTCCCTCAATCTGCACCTGCTGCCCCTGAAAGCTCCAAAGAACCACCTCCTAAAACCGATCCTTTGAAAGTAGAGCCAGACAAAACTGAAGCTGCATCACCAGTTGCCCAAACCACAAGAACGACAAGACAAAGTACAAGATCACAAACTGCAAAGAGCACTCCTCCTTCTTCGTCTCCACCTAAACCGGCTCCTTCAAAGCCTGCCCCGAAAGTTACCCGAGGGTCAGGTAAAAGAACACTTCCTGCAGTTCCTCCTCCCATGCCTAATGGAGTAAACGCTAAGAAAACTGGACCAATAGAATACAAACCGTACAGGCCTCGACCCAAGTACTCATTTGATGATTTTGAACTGGATGATGACCCTCTACCTGTGAAGCCCACTCGTGTGTCCACATCAACACCACAAAGAACCCAGTTGACCGCAACGACTCGGCCTCCGACGTTCTCTCCATCGACCACGCAAAATCTGTCCAAGGTTGTGCCTCAGACGGGTCATGCTGGACAAATCAAAGCGAAGACGACGGCAGCCACTGTCCAGACAAAGCCAGTTGCCTCAACAATCCCGAACAGAACCTCTAATGTAGCAGCTCCGGCTGTCATGGCAACAACTGCTTTGCCTCCGCTAAGGTCACCTGATCAGATAAAGCCTACTGCGAGTCCTGCTCCCACTAAGAACCCAGCTCCTGCTTCAACACAGTTGAGTGCTTCTTCCAGAACAACCCCGGCAACATCTGAAAAGACGGCTAAGCAATCTGCGTCTGAGCAGAAACCAACTGCTGCTGAGTCCAGCGTTGCTTCAACTCCACAAGAAACACCCCTGTCGTCAGAGGCTGGTGGAAACAAGGTACTCACAAGCTCAAATACTCTTTCATTTTATTATCCACTAAATTAAAGAGTCATCACAATAAATCATCCTTTTGTTGTTTTGTTTAGGATAAACCACATGCTTCAGGTCCTCCATTGCCCCTGACCTCAACAGACGTCTCAGAGTTACCTGAAAATACCCTAAAACAAGAAGGTGTCTTAACAGGTGAGGTTTGTTATTCATTAGAATTAACATTTATATATTTTTCTTATGCAGGTAGTTTAATTGATATAGTATGGCAGTGAATTTGTCAGAAAATGTGCAATGAGCTTTTTTTTTTTTTTCCTTTTTTCCAAGATAAATTACATTTTTATATCCGGCAGTTATTATTATTATATTATAAGATTATTAGTATTAGTAGAATGTAAAAACCTTTTCAAAGGGCATTTACACCATCATTTGTTTAACGCTATAATTATATACAACAACCTTTCATCTCGTTTTCTTTTGTAAATATAATGATGCAGCTGCTTTCTTTACACAGATGTTTGCCGCCACCATGCATGCTCATAAATGGTTCTAAACCAATACTTTACATTTGTGTTTTTTAGGACCATTATTTTGATAAATACTTATTTATTAAATTGATGGATTGATTTCAATCTAGTCTTGGTTTTCATCAATTAGCAAATATCTGTGATTTACATTCAAATGTACACTTTTTTCTGCGTAAACAAACTGAACAATCTTGATGTGAATGTTTTTTTCTTATGCAAGCAAACATTCACATTAAATGGTTGATGTGAATGTGAAAAAGGAAATACCAAACAAATTTGACAACAATAGAGAAAGTAAATACTCAAGCATGTCAACCTTTATCATGCTCATGATGCTTAAAACCCCTGAAAAATTTTCTTAGCAGATGATTTCTACAGACTCTTTGTTTTTTACTTATTGGTGCATTTGACTCAGTTTGATGCTTTAAAATGTATATTCATAAGAAAATGTGTTGTCACTTTAAATCTCTGATTACAATATAAACTGTCGGGGGGGGGAAACGTGTAATATTATTTAGTTTGTTTTTGCCAGTATGACTTTTGAAATGGACTTTTCTTACAGCCTCTGATGCTGCGTCACCAGCGGAAACACACCAGAAACCAGAGAAGACATCTGACACCTCTGATGAACTGTAAGACTCGCCACTACCATAACCTAAAATGACTATTCAAACTCTCCAGTGTTCAATATCATATGTTTGTGTTCAGTAAAAGTGCAACAACAAAAACACAAGATGCAGAGACTCCCATCTCGGACGCTGCACTACAAAAGGAAGTCAGGAAATTAAAAGAAGCCGATAAAGACAGCTCCCAAACAATTATCGTAAGTGGATGAGTTACTCTGACCTTAATTGAAATGATGGATTAGATGTTGAACAAAAAACAGATGTCGGAATTAGACGTTAACTTAACGCGTCATTCAACCAGATGATTATGCTACAGGATTAATTTGTATTTCTGGTCTCAGGATGCTGGACAGAAGCACTTCGGCGCTGTGGCCTGCAATGTATGTGGGATGCTCTACTCGGCCGCAAACCCTGAAGATGAATCTCAACATTTGCTATTTCACAACCAGTTCGTCAGCGCCGTAAAATACATTGTAAGAAAAGTGAATTTCTCTTTGCAGATCCAGATGGTAGACATGAATAGTTCTAATGTGAATTTTGTTTTTAGGGGTGGAAAAAAGAAAGAATACTGAATGAGTTTCCTGATGGGAAAATCATTCTTGTGCTGCCAGATGATCCTAAGTATGCCTTGAAGAAGGTACACCAAGTTCTCTTTTTGTCAAATGAGAAAAACGATTGCCTTTTGATTTCTGTGTGGTCAGAGTGTCCATTCATTGGACACAAATAACGCCATGAACTCTTTGATTGATAGGTTGAAGAGATCCGAGAGATGGTGGACAATGACCTCGGTTTCCAGCAGGTGGAGACCAAGTGCCCCTCTAAGACCAAAACCTTCCTCTTCATCTCTAATGACAAGAAAGTGGCCGGCTGTCTAATAGCAGAGCATATTCAAGAGGTGAGTCACTCCATTCGCTCTAACTTCTTCTCAGAAATTTTTATATGTTGCTTTTTTAACTATTTTTGTGTTGGAAAAAGCATAAAAGTTCACAGTACAATTATTTCACATTTTTTTAAATCAACTTTCTGACTAATATAGGATTGACCAGAACTTCACAATGGGCTTAGAAACATTTATGAAAATGTTTGTACATACACTATAACTACTGCTGTGAGTCTATGGTGGTTATTGTGCCTGTGCTTAATTTAGAATCAGAAACTTTAATTGCCAGTGTTTTAAAGATTTTTTTGTGGTGACATTATCAAATAGAAGAAATAAGACAACATACGATATCAGCGTAAGCAGAACTAAGAAGTTCACACCTTGCACTAGTTTAAGAAGATTTGTTTAGACAGATTTGGTCTCTGCTACATTATTGGGAGCTAATTAAAGCATAAAGTAGTGATGGTCTGATGAAGCTTCATGAAACAGTGTCACTTATTTCACCTGTATGTGTCACCACTTGATGGCGGTCTCTGCACTATTTATCTTTGTTTTGTACAACTGTTCTAATGAGCCATCAAATCATTTTCAAACTGATGGCGCCACCTACTGACGTCTAAACAACATGACACTGCTTCATGAAGCCTCATCAGACCATGACTAGCATAAATCATCGAGCACCTTATAACACTGTAGCACTTCCACCTGAACACACAGACTTTCTGCATCAATTTCTCATTTTTTGGGGGCATTTCCAGATTTATTGTTGGTAAAGTTTAATAATTTAAAATCTTCCCTTGAACTCTGCATGACCCACAATGCTTTGAGTTTTTAGTTTGCTTCAAATTATTTAAAAATGCATATTCAGGGTTCCTGGATCCATAAGAATAAAATTCATGAATCTAAAATTTAAAAAAGGCCTTAATAAGATTTTCCAAAATCTAAACAATGTCACACATTATAAGTCAGATTTTAGTTTCTTTCATAAATCTGGTTCATAGAGACTTTTGCTTCAAGCAACATGAGAAGTGTATTTCGATGGGAATTAGATTTAGGGTTTTTATTTTTTATTTTGTCTGATTGTCAAGTTGGTCTTGTGTATAATTTTTAAATGGTATAAAGAAATTATTAAAAATGGTTAAAAAATAAGTCATGAACTTACTGTATCTTAAACTGTAGGAACCCTAATATTAAAAGTAAAGAAACGTCTTTAGAAATGACATTCAAAGGACTTTAAAATCTCATCCAATATCTTAAATACCTTGAAATTTAAAAGGTCCAAAATGTTATTAAATATGCTTTCATTGAAAAATAAATTATAGTATACAAAGCAACTGAGTCGTAGCCTTTCAACAAAATCAAAAGCCAAACTAAATCTCTTTTGTTATATGAGCGATAAATAATGACAAGTTTGTAGTTCCAGAACGAATCATTTCATTTTGGTTAAAAGGTATGGACAGTAAAGTACTGTAAAGTTCATGGATCACAATGCTGACAGAAACATTGGGCATGAAGATTATCCCAAAAAGGTCTAGGATTGTATCAAAAGTCTTTGGTGGGCCATAACGACCTATTGGTCTTTGTTTTTATTTGACTATTACATATTGGCTAGAAAAGTCTTCCATGTGCCCTCAGGGTCACAGGGTGATAGAGGATCCTGCACCAGAGGGCTCTGAGAGAGAGAAGGTGATGTTCGAACGCCAGCGAGCCTGGTGCTGCTCCGTCAAACCCGAGCCAGCGATCTGTGGCATCAGCCGCATCTGGGTGGTCAGCGTTATGAGGCGTAAGGGCATCGCCTCGCGCTTACTGGAGTGTCTCAGGTCAGTGTGCAAGGTTCATCTTTTCTCAACCAGGTGAAATAAAGACTGAGCACAAATCCTTTGTTCTGATCCGCAGGAACAACTTCATTTACGGTTCCTACCTGAGCAAGGATGAGGTCGCCTTCTCCGATCCCACGCCAGACGGGAAATTGTTCGCCACACAATACTTTGGAACTTCTCAATTTTTGGTGTATAACTTTGTGAGCGGAACCAAGTCCCCCGCACCAAAAACAGCTTCAGTATGACAGTCCTCCAGAGATGATGATGATGATGAAGCTCCACGGACTAAGAATGGCCTACACTTAAATTAGAATAAACATATGTCTACAAATTGGTTCAAATCTCAGGATGAAAACAACAAAATGTTGTTGTTCAGCTGATGCAGCCTTTCTGATTTACTTATCCTTTATTATTGTGTCTGTATTATTTTGTATTGATTTTAAAATCACCCCACTTACCCTCTTTATATAAACCATGACATTGAACCTGTCGTTGTTGTGTTGAAGCAACAAACATTTAAAAACTTATCTTCTGTCATCATTTTATTGTAACATTTGCCCGACTGAAGAAATGTGGGTTAGCTTCGTAGCGTGGGCATTAATCATGTGCTTTATTTTCTCCCTGAACCATATCCTGGTTATCAGAGCATGTACTGTTATTTCTCACCATAGCTGTCTTCTTCGTTCGTGCCTGAATCAATGTGTGACGCGAAATTATTTGATGGCCATATGTTGTGTAAAGCTTTTTTTCTGTTTTTTAACCTTGTTAGTGACACCACAGTACTTGTATATCTTGTCATGTAGATTCTTGCACACCGCTTTTTATTACCTTAACATTTTTTGTTTCGTTAACTATAATCTCACTTTGATTTGTGTCACCTATTTCTATATTCCCTGCAGTCCTCACAATATTTTTCATTTTAACGATTGCTTTCAGACAAATGTGTTGTCTAAAAATGATTTATACAAAACTGTAATGTAAATATTTATTTAAATAATAAACATTTAAATCTTTTTTTTTTTTTTCTGGATCCCAGCTCGCCTGGGAAAATGTAACTTTTCCTTTTCATGGCAAACTCTTATTTATTTTTACTGATGTAAAGGTTAACTGTTGCCTCTTTGACTTGTTCTGTTTGTAGTTGCAGATGTAAACACCCGCCGTGCATTCCTCGACGCTCCTGTCACAACACGGACCTGCTCAGTGGCAACGTCTGAGAAACAAAACAAGCTTAGAAAAACAGGGATACTTCCTCAAGCCGAGAGTGAGAAAACAGGAGTCTCCGCCTCACCTCAGAGGGCCGATACCGATCAGCGGCAGTAAACAACGGAGCTGAGCCTGCTGAGGTATCTTTAGCGCAACACTCGACACAGATTACTAAACAGGCCGCTGACAGAAAAGCTGCGTTAGGTGTTAAAAATACACCTTTGGTATATTTAGATCCCGACCTGAAATAAATATCTGGCAGATTGAAAGTTTAACGGTTTAGATGTCAACAATCCTTTGGTGGGTGGTCATAAGTGGTTGGTGAGAATACATTTGGGAGCACATTTATAAAGGCAGCAGATGAATACAAATAATCTGGGATTTTTAAAAAAAATAAGAAATTTTCAATAACAATATTTTCTATAGCACTTTTCAAAGTTCACAGACACTTTTCATAAACCAAAAAAAATTAAGATTATGAGAATACCTGATGAATGTGTTATCAGGGGTTGAAAGTGATTTTGAAAAAATGAGGTTTTAAGGGTGATTTTTGAAAGGTGGTAGTGAGTCAGCATTACGAATGTTGGCCGGGGGGATAGAGTTCCAGAGAGTTGAACTTTTATTCAATCATTTGAAAGTCCAAATATGCAGTAATATTAAAAACTAAAGGGGACCAAGACAAAACCAAATTGATCCTCAGACCAATCACATAGGCTTGTTCGACTAGGAGAAGAGACGTTAAGGGCACAACAGACAACACAACAAATGAATGTCCTCTTCTCTACCCTGCCCCTTGGCTTTTCCATCAACACTCACCAGTGCCTTGTCTCCACTAAATTAGGATGATGTATTAGTCCTTTGGCTTGGTTCTACAGATGCAAGTTGGAAATGTTCTGAGACATTACTGCCAACTCAGGGTTCAAGAGTCTTCATTGTCATGGCACAGCATGTTGCGCTAATATACAGTTATATTTAATTACTGTATGTAACACTTGGAATTTGTACAGTACAGGCCAAAAGTTTGGGCACACTAAACGGGTCCATTCAAAGTTTTTGCAAACTTTTCCCAGACATGACAAACCCGTCATCATCATCAAGAGAAAGCTAACATCTTCAAATAACTAATTTGAAAAAAGTGGCTATTTTGAAGAAACTACATTTTAAGAAATAATTATATTATTGTTGAGAACATAATTCAACTTGGGTTCATTCATAATTTTGATTAAAATAAAGATAGCACATTGAATGAAAGGCTGTTTCCAATAAAAAAAAATTGATCTGGACTGTGTATAAATATAAAGAGATAGAGAAAAAGATTCATTTTTCAATTTGGGCGTGTCTTTGGATTTTTGCAAAATATTTCACCAAATAAGAGGGTTTTTTTTTTTTTTTTTTTAAATCATTTCAGAAGTAAAGTCAAACAAAATCTGCTTGTGAAATCATATGTTGGTAATAAACTATTGTGTAATGAATTAATTTTAAGCCCAAGTTGAGTCCTGTACTACAAATATCAGGTCCTAGAAAATCAAAAACTTCTCTTGCTCATTTAATGACTACATAGACCTTGAGAGTAGTAAACGAAAGACTTCAATCAGATATTTATTCACCATTCCTCACCGAAAAAGTCTGAACACGCTGCACCAATCCATATATTAATTATATGCTTCCTTTAACCAGGAAACTTGAACTCCTGAGACTGGGAATTAATCTCATCTCCAGCCTTGACAAAACATCTGTGTCCAGGGTCTTGAATTCAGAGCAGCTCATTCTCATCCGGCTGCGAATCATTCTAGCAACCGTATGACTTTAATTTACAGGTTTAACCTGGATTTACTATACTGCTTAAAACACCGTTCATAGTGTAGTCAATTAAATAAATTGAAACATTTCTGTGGACTTTTAAATATAAAATGCTCCTAACATTTTAAAGAATATTGTACCCCCGGCAACATTTACCCCCTAAATGGCAACTAATGTAACAAACCAAGTCTCCTGACTCACTCACATGTTTCAAATGTTAGTCTTCCTCTCCAAGATGCAGTAAGTTCCTCATCTTAACCATGTTTTAAAGTTATTACTTTATAAAGTTCTCCCCCGTCTGAAATCTGGGCGAACGAGAGGTTACGAGAGCAGAGTCCATTATGGTGTAATATGGATTCACTTCTCCTCCCGCAAGCTTTAATCACGCACGCTTTATTTATAAAACGAATCCCTTGGAGGTGGAGACGTCTGGGATAGATGACGCGCAGTGACAAACCCTGATGCTTTCACAATCACAGCAGAGTGGGTGTGGTTATGGTGAACAGGATTTCACCTCCAGAAAAAGTGTTTTCGATGGGTGGGGCTAGAATAGATTAATTTAGGAGACACTTAAACGAACACGTTAGTTTCCTGGAAAATCAATCCAAAAGACACACAAGTAAACAAACAAAACATAAGACACAAGTTCACTTTATCCATAAACTCATTTATTTAACACAATCTTGAAAAGTTTTTACAGCTGCCATATTGAAAACCAGTCAGACTAGATAAGTTAAGCTACAAACTATCTTAAAAATAAAACGTATTTACACTTAAAACAGGAGCTACTGACACAAGGTGTGCGTGACAGTGACTGTCAACAACTCGGATCTACTTTGTTCGAGCGTCACCTCATTTGAGCCGTGTCCATAAATTGACCTGCCCGCTGTGAGCAGAAGGGATTGGCCTTGTTGCCTGACATCTGCTGTGACTTGATCTTTTCTAAGAGGTTTTAGAAACAAGATTAAGGTAATACTCTTGTGCGCCGTTGACAGGCAACCTATCAAAAGAAAAAGCTGCTTTGAAGTGTGCATGGCAGATATGTTGGGAGAGATTGTCATAAGCATCAACAGCCGTTTTTGGACAAGATAATGTACAGGTTAATGTACAGTACAACATATAAAATAGGCACCAAACACAGAAATAAGGGTAGCCTTTTAGTCTTAACATAGACAATTGAGTTCCCTGAGTGTTACATGGCAAGTACCTATAGGATGGGACAATTTTCACCACAAAAGTTGTATATAAAATCCAACATATCAGGGTCATGAATGTGCCTGTTGGCTACAGTTTGCTCTTTTACTGGCTGTTTCACAACAACCTCACCGTGCGCTTCGACAAGCGGGTGCACTTTGTTGTCCTTCTTCTTGAAGTCACCAGCGTGAGCGGCTTTCTTCTCTGGACACACTTGAGTTTTTGGCTTCGCCTCTGAAACGACGTCACCATTCATGGTTCTTTTGCTCCCGCTCGCCTCGTCCTGAACAGTGTCCGAGTCACTCATGTGAGGCAAAGAAAAGTAGGTGCACTTTCTATACTGCGACTGCTGATTGTCCTCTGGCTCGGAGTTAGAATGCGGCGTCTCCTCTAGATTCTGAGATGTCTCGCTTCTGTTCGCGACGTTCTTGCTGATGCCGATCGGGTCCGAAACCGACTTCCTAATGAGACTGTTCTCTCGGGCCAGCCATCCGTCTGCATCTATATGATGTGCCGGCTCCACTTGAACGTTGAAAGCAAAGCACCCTGTTGCCTCAGTTAAGGTGTTCAGTACATTAGTAGAATTAAAATAAGACATTTCAGGCATAGTTCGAGCTGCGTGGAAAGGTGAAAAAGTGCTGGAATGGTCCGTTTTCTGTTTGGTTGCTGATTTAGGTCTGTCCTTTTCGTCATCATCATGGTGAGTATTTGTTCTACCATAAAGCCTTTCAATCGTTCTGCGTACAAACCCTTTAGAGATTGACTTTGTGGCCACTTCTTCCTCTCCACTGGATAACTCGCTTGATGTTTGGGACTGATATCCGGCACTAGCGGACGTATCCGTTCTGAAGTCAGACATAGTCATTGTGTTTGCAGATTTCTTATGTATCTCCGCAATTTCATTGGAAGTCCTGGCAAGAAACATTTCACGGATTGACCTGACCTTGTTGCTCTCTGGCTCTGTAGTGATGACTCCACTTGAGTCATAGCTAAAGGACAAAGAAGATGGAGGAATGGAACGGGTGTCGGACACAAGATTGCCATTCCTTTGTGCATAAGATCGAAAACTTTCAGTCGTACTTAACTTCCTCTTGGCTTCGGCAACCTGCTTCTCCAGAATGTTGACCCTCTCTGCAACAGTTTGGGTGATGATGTCTTCAGTTTCTTTTGGTTTCTCCTCTGGTTTTGTTATGTCTTTGTGGATTTCTAAGACGACTGCTTCTTCATCTGACCTGCACTCTTCCCCATAAGCGCTAGTTTCTTCTTCAGGTGAGCTTCTTATGTGCTCTGCTTCAACGTGGTGGTTCACTATTTGTTCTTCGCCGCTTCTGTGGTCATTGCCACTGTCTTCAGCGTCAGAACCACTTTGAGAAAAACTGTCTTGATCCTGGTTTTCCAACCGACTCATCTCCTGAGGGTTCTTTTCTTTGTCAACTTCTTCTGCAACATTGTCTTTTTTGCAATACTGATGGAGGATTTCATTCTGATCCTGCTCTTCTTCTTTTCCACACAAGGTTTCCTCGATTATTACATTGAGTTTATTACATGAAGTCATTGCCAGCTCTAGTTCAACTTCATTTATACATTCATTTATCCGTCTGTTTTCTATGTTTTGTGGCCCCACTAACAAATGATGTTCTTTATCCCTGACGCTTTCTTTCCTGTTGGCATTCAGCCTGAGGTAATCATGCTCTTCCTCCTCAGAGGGACTTACAGGACATGAAACGTTTCCCTCTATGTCATTCTGTTCTGCCTCCCCACACTCAACTTCTGTTCTCTCCACATCCTCTCTTCCCATACAACTTGTTTCATGCTCTGATTTGATCAAACGCCCGCCATCCTCTGACCCTGATTTGTCATAGGTAGAATCTGAACTACTATCCTCATCGTACATGCCCTTGAGAATTTCTCCTGAACCACGTCTACCATGATTCATCCGTCCTTTGAACACAAAATCTGATGTATTGGATATGAGGTCACTTTTCAATTCAGGTTGTGTTTCTGCTCCTTCACTGCTGTCATTAACTTCCTTCCTACATAACTGTTTGGGACCTTTGGCCTCTTCTCTTTCTTTAGAACTCCTCTCAGCATTAGGCATGATTGGAGGAAGGTTTGAGTCACTACTCTGCCGATAAAGGCCTTCCTCTCCTCCTCCTACCAATCTGTTGGATACACTTTTCAAATCATCTCCCTTTATTTCAAGCTGCTTATTTTCTGCGCCAGGTACTTGTTGAGAATCATACCTGATATCGACTGACTTATTTGGGTAGTTATTGTTTACTTTACTGTCAAGAGAAGCCAGTTCCTCCATTAGAGACTCGGGTAAATCGAGCTGGGTAATAATCTCACCTCTATTTTTGCTGCAGAATTCCTTCCAGTTTTCCATTAACTGCCCGGATGCACCCATTTGGAGCTCAAGCATGTTTTCTTTTAATTGACTTGAGTCTTCGATGGCTGACATTTGGCCTAGAGAGCAGATCATCTTGAAAGCCTCTGTAGAACTGACATTTCTTGTGTTGAGTTCTTCAACATGTTTTTTGGTCAGGCTGTCTTTTAGAGTCATAATGGAGAGAAATGTCAGGAGGACTTGAGATGAAGAACCAAAAGTGGTCTCCACATGGGAAGAGAAATCAGATGGACCACATGACTGATAGCCCTGTTGAACTGCGTTGATAGAGCGGCATATTCTGTCAAGAACAGGTTTTGTGACTTGGTTCTTTGGATGCTCTTCATCCACAGTAATCTTTGTTCCTACATTTGTTGTTTCTGAGCCTTCTGTGGACTTTGTTTTGCCCTGCTCCTCCTTCGAGTGATCAGATGAACCACCTGAAGAGAGAGTTCTGGAAAGTCCTGGATTCTTTCTGGCAGGAGGCGATGTCATGTCCAGAGACTGAGAATAAGGTGATGGTTGTTTGGATTTTGAAAGCGTCTTCTTTTTCTTTGTTGATGGGCTTGGATTTGGGGATTTATGCGATACAAGACTTTTAGGAAGTGTGAATTCAGTAACATTTGAGGAATCATTTTTAAGTTTCCTCTCTGAAGAGGGACTTTTTTCAGGTCTGCTTTTTTTGGGTGATAATATTTTCTTGGGAGTGTTTTTAAAAATGGAAGGCTCACTTGATACTAAGCTTACTGAAGATGCACAGTCATCAGATATTTGACTTGAGGGAGACATAGAAGTGCAGGACCGGCTGCTAGTTTGATCTGAGGATGACGACTCTCTGCTGTCGGCTTTCATTTTTTCTTCCTCTCTTGAGATACCATTAACCATAACATTACTTTCTGTTGGTTCAGAATGAGTGGTAGCAACTTCTAACTGAACGTCACCATCTAACCCTTTATCTAAACAGGCTTTTCTAAGTGACATTTTTCTTTCAAGTGACTGATTACTGACCAGTGGGACTCGTTTAATTGACGTTGATCTTGATAGTGCAGGTTCAGTGTCACACTTCTCTTTTTTCAATTCTGAGTTTTGAACATTGGGAGTCAAAGTCACATCAGAGTTTGGAGCGACTGATAAAGTGTGCGACAAGTGGCAGTTTTCTCCAAGTGAGTCTGTCATTTTTTCCTCAAAAAGAGTTTCAGCAGGTGGTGGAGGAAACTCTTCGTCATTTTCTGTGTCATTTGTTTTTGACATGCCATTCAAACACGGTTTAACTGCTGCGCTCTGATTTACAGGAGTTAACTTGTACTCAAAAGACTTGATTCTTTGTTTGACTGAAGTTTCTGTAAGATTCTGGGGTGGAAGGGAAACTTTGAAAGAATTGTTGGACTTGATATTCTCCTCTAAACACTTCACTCCTTGAGAAACATTTAACAAGTTCTCACTATACCCTAACTTTCCACTTTCTGTTATCTCCATGTCGTTGGAGCCAAGTTCAACATTGTTGATCCAGTTTTTAACATACTCGTCACTGACGTTGTTAGATGAAGTACAATCCTGCACAGGCATTTTCTGATTAATATCAATCATCGTTTTCTGTGCCGTGTCCCGATGTAGTGATGTTTGTCGTTTCAGAGTTGTTCTTGGCTGACTAGTTTCAGATATCTCCATCTTGGTTTCTTCTTCCAACAAATGCTCATGGAGGTTTTTGACTTGCTTTGTGCCGTTCTGTGATTTGTTTTCCATGTTACTATTTTGATTTTGTGTTGCTTTCTTCTTCTTGCGTTTCGGTTTAGCTTTATTCCCATAAATCCCCCTGATGAACCCAGCACTGGAGAATGTTTTTATCGGATTCCCTTTCTGTCTCAGCATTGGCGATCTAAGACGTCTTATTTGTTTCTTGACCTTTTTAGGTTTGGGAGGTATCCTATTGTTTTTGAGGGCTTTCTTTCTAGACTTTTCTTCGCTTACCGGACTGTTCTTAGAGGCCTTGTGCTTTTTTGAAACTACTACCACTGCGCCATTCTGGAGTGTCGGAATGGTGAATTCAGACGCGAGCGATAAGTTATCATTCTTCCATGTACTAGTAGTTTCATAGTCTGTTGAGGAAAGCTTCCCTGTGTCTGAGGTGGAAGTTCGACAATAAGACATGCCAGACATGGACCCATCGTCTTTACAAATGTTTGCTAGGAAGTTATCCTGACAGGGCCGTTGCTCGTAGATTTGTAAAACTGTTTCAGTCACATCCTCCCTGCTGGAATCAGTTTGTATCATCTCCCCTGATTTAAACGCTCTGTTCGCACTGTGGGCGTCAAAAGAGTCAATTCTTCTGGGTTTGGGAACCGGCCTGGTGCTACTCTGCCTGACCATACAGTACTGCTCTGTCCTGTTTCCGTCTTCTGTCTGTTCTGAGTAAGAGTAGGAGCCCACTGTGTCCTCATAAATCCCATCTGCCGTCATCGACCGGATACTTTCAATAGAAGCCTGCTTTTTTCTGACATGCCTGAGACCTGGGCTTGCTGTTCTCATTGAGGGTTCCGGACTCATTTGCATCTTAATGCTCTCCTCTTCATAATCATTTTGGGTGACAACTCTGTTTGCCAGTGGCGGAGGGTCATCATCGAAGTCATCTTTTGTTTTATATGGATTTGTGGGATCCACTGAGTAGTCTGAGTCTGAGGCTGGGATGTTTACCTGCTTCTCCAGCTCAATATCAGGTAGAGAATCCACATTTAGCTGGTTCGTCAAAGTGGAGCGGCTCACAGTGGTCGTCCAATGAAGGGTTTCCTCTTCCTTAATGGTTAGCCGCACCTTCATTTCCACCGTCATGCTGCCATCCTGGTTCACTCTGAAGGACTTTTCAATGTCTTCCTCAGAGGGAACCAGGCCATTTATCTCCTCACTTTCGTGGTTCAAACTTTCCATCTCTGCAACGGACAGCAAGTGACTGGACTCCAGATCCCTCGAGTTGGTTTGGTAGCTCGTATTGTCACTGGATCTCTTTCCCATGGTCTGATGAATCTGGTTCACGATGTACTTTTGTGATGAGGGGGAGAAGTTTCTGGATTCTGATGCAAACGGCAGAGACTTCTTTTTGCCTTTGCACAAAAGAAAGAGATGAAGAACAAGTTAGGACTGTCGCAAAGCCAAAACAGGTGAGACAGAGTATGTAGGTCATCTATGGTGTTACGAATGATATTATCGCATCAGCACTTTCTCAGCCTTTATCCCAGTGGAGCTGGGTATGGATTACTGTCTGTGCCCGAGGCTCCTCTGAATCATCTTATGTAGCTCTAACACTGTAGCAATGGTGTTCACTCACGGTTTAGAGCCTTCAGTCGTCTGATGGTCACTCTATTAGTAGGCTTCTTCTTTGGTGGGGTGGGTTTTTGCTCAGTGTAGTTTGCTGGCCAAAATGCTTCCCTTCCAGCTGCTATCACGATCCCGGAGCATAAAACCAAGCTTGAGAGACCGTCAACCTGCAGAAACAACAAGTTTATTTAGAATGCAACTTGTAGTAATCTAGCATCTGAACATTGATGTGAAATACAATAAAAAACCCAGAGCAATAACATGCACCTTTGAGACATTGTACTTTGTATCTATGAACCCCACCTTGTAACTTATCTCACTCAGCTATTCTGGTTTAAAACCTACATTTGCTTTCCCATCTTTCAAACTCCTTTTTGTCTACATTGGTTACAAGTTTATTGTCGTGTATGAAGTCTCTCTTTGATTACCATGCAATAGAATCTTTCTAGTCTTAGGAGAACTTAAAATGTCTAATAATTTAGATTTAAAACCATATATATATGAGTTTGACCCAACTTGGGTTTGAAGCATTTGCTGTGCTTTAGGTGGGATTAGTATGAGTAGCTGAAGAAGATTAACACTTTCACCTCTTAGGTGTCATCCAAGGTCTTTATCAGTCCTGACTGGGTATTATGCTTGTGACATCAGGTATATTCAACACTGAAAACTCCTAGAAAACATCTTCAGTAAGAGTTTACTTACACGTCTTCCGTCAGATGTGTACAGCTTTATCACGGGGCTCTGCAGTAGCTCGGATATATATTCCAGAATAGATTGAAACGTTGGTGTCGTCCTTCTTTGAAGCACCACTGTGTGTTTGACTGAGGGGTCACCATTACGAAAAACCAGTAACCTTTTTGGTGTCCGGACCGCGACTGGCTCCTTCCTGTGGGCACTTTGTCCAGGAAACACTCTTGCCTGCTGCACAGTGTGTCGCCGTGAGCTTGCTGGTCTGGCGTGGTACCAAGGTTTTGGCTTTTTTCTTGCAAGTGCCAGATTCATGGGTTTTACCCTCTGTCTGTCCGAACAGATATAGGATTTTCCATCCTCCAGCTCCTCCAGAGTAGAGATCCCATGAACACCTCGAGGCGTGGTGATGTTCCTTACCCCAAACGGAAGGGGAACCTTTTTAGACAGGCTGTCCAGGAGAGCATCAAACGTTTTAAAGGTTCGGTTGTT
The DNA here is from genome assembly GCF_982586985.1 of Callionymus lyra. NCBI lineage: Eukaryota > Metazoa > Chordata > Actinopteri > Syngnathiformes > Callionymidae > Callionymus > Callionymus lyra. The sequence goes on along the minus strand of NC_141821.1, from coordinate 22,009,693 downwards.
GATGACCATGCGGAGTCCACCGAACTGAGGGTCCCCATTTTTGTAGAAGCAGACTCTCTTTGAGAGGATGGGGTTGGTGATGCTTGAGTGGCGAGTGGTCCCAATAGTGTTCAGGCTCCCTGACATTTGGTCAGGGTTAGTCCGACGTTGGCCCGACCCATGCATTGTTGCTGAAAGCTGAAAGTGAATAAATCACTATTAATTCTCTGGTTTCACGGAAAGTACTTTCTTTTTATTCGTAGATCCACACATTTTTGAAGGATTATTTACTTTGTGTGGAGAAAGAATTGTTCCTCCTGGACGCTTGGGAATGTTACTCCCACCTACTGACCTGTTGAGCTCATAGCAGTTGGGAATATTTTGTAATGCTTGAGCATCAAATAGATTAAATAACTGTTAGAAAAGTGTCCGAGGTCTGTGTTCTCTAAGTACCTTTCTAGGTTACCCTTAAACAAATGCGACACTTATCCTCTGTTTATCCTTCAACACACGCTCATCACTCACATCTGGTCATTTAGGAAGTGCCAGTAGCTAAATGCCGTGTCACACAAATGTTCTTTCGAGCCAAATTGAAGGAAGATCCAAGTTCTGGGAAATCAGCCATCGGTTCGTTTCTTAGCCTGATTAAAGACAGCTCAGCTCTACGCTACTACACACGGCACTGTTTGTATTCTAGCTCCATTAACAAAGAGTTTTGTGTTGAATTAAATATAAAAATGTTGAATTAAATATAAGAATGGGAATAGCTGAACCATGCTAGCGTAGCCCAGTTTAGCCAGAAAGAAAGTTTGCGATAACCTTCACGTCAAGTTTCCAACACTGCAACCAGTACTTTTTTTTTTCTATAAAATCATTTTCACTGCATTTGAACTTTTATATTCTCTCTCAACAAATATATTTTAATTCTCTCTCTCCTGCTTCTGTCAATAAAATAACTTTAAAATAATAATTAAAACTAGCGTACAACGATTAAAAAGTGACAGCCCTCGATGCGGATCAGCCCCACAAATCCTTCATCATCAAATACCAGAATTGAAAACACACTCACCTCTTGTACAGATCACGACTTGTTTTGTGAGAAGCACATAAAGCGATATTCTCTGCTCTACATCCTGCCAGCTACTGAGGAAGCAACTCGGCAGGAGTTTATTTCTAGAGACTCCATCCCAGTCAATTTGCTTAATCTTTACTGAGAGTTAATCTGCGCAGCAACTGTGGCGCTCTGAAATCCTTCTCAGCAAGGAGAGCTGCTGGAGAACCAGTTTGACGATCTATATTACTAAATTATAAACTGTTCATCGCCTCAGAATATTTTTTCTTTGGCAGGAAATAACGCTTTGGGTCGAGCCTTGGCAAAGCATGACCCACGAGCAACATGCGGCCCTTTGACAGTATTATGATGCTATAATATAGTATAGTGGTAGTTCAACTTTCAATGTAATTTATCTATGTTACTTTTCTTTTTTATTATTATTATTATTATGATAAAATTAATAATTGTAATTATGTTTTGTGAGTTTTAACAATAAATGTTCTGATGAAGTGAAAACACATTTTTATAGTATTGTAATGTATGTAATATAATAATTATAATAGTAAGTAAGTAAGTAAGTCATTTTTATTTGTATAGTGCTTTTCCAGACCAGGGTCACAAAGCGCTTAAACAATCAAAACAATATTCAATAAAGTATATACTTTAAAGATCAAGATAAAACTGATAACACAACAGAACATATATTCATTGTTCTAAGAGTTTGTTTGGTTGAAATTGTCGAATTTTTAAAATGAAATAAATAAAGTTATAAGTCTGAAATTGTCACTATTGAACTGAGTTAATAATAGGGCTGAAAGAAAATATAATTGCCATTATTTTCCGAAATATATTGTGATTGCGATTATTTATGCGATTATTTTATCTTTTTTATGCATTTTTTTAATCAAATACAATTTATGATTAACTTTACATTAAAATGTATTTCTCTTTAATTCTCAAGTTAAAGTTATTAACTTATTTTAATGATAAAGTCAAATTAAGCATACCTTATAATAAAGGGAGAAGGTTTATTTAGTTACTCTAGTTACACTTGTAAACAATCATAACACATTCACTGCAAATAACTGTAAAAACGTGCCAAAAAAGTACACATTTATATTTATGAGTCAATAATAAATCATACAAACTTAAGTGCAGAGTAAAGAAAAGTGAAAACACGTCAGTCTCTTTCATTTTCTTCCTGCATATTTTTGCACAGTTTCTCGTGTGTTTAAGTGCATTTTCTTTCATACACAATAATCTATTATCATTTACACAATTTGAATTGTGTGATTGCATAAGGTAACTTTGACGAGCACACGCACGCGCACAGGTAGAGACGAGAGCAGCGCGCGCACACAGACAGACATGTCTGCAGACGCACGTCTCGATTCAAATGTGCGAAACCGATGTCAGGATGTAAAGTTGTTGAAAACAATTGTAGTTTGTTTCTTATGCTGCTTCATCTTCTCTAGACGTCACTGATCAACAGGTTAAAGCTTCTCTCTCCTCTTGCTGCGCTCAGCGTCGCTCGCAAGTCATTTTGACGATTCGAAAATTAAATGAACATTAAATAAAATCGCAACCTCTGCGATATTATAAACGTATTTTTGAATAACCCGATTATATCGCAAATGCGATTAATCGTTCAACCCTAGTGATAATAGAGCAGCTCATATTTACTTTTTGTAAGACAAGGCAGAAAGCTTTATGTAAGTTGGATGAATAAGGTTCACTAAAATATTTTTTTGTACACTTTAGTGATCGGCCTGAGCACTGTGGAACTATGGCAACACAACTACATGAAAAGTGTAATTCAATTCTGAAATTGGAACTGGTATTTAAAAGTCGACCAATTATGTCTATGTCTTAGTGAAATAAACTGGTAATAACCAATATTGCCAGGCCTACGTTATATATAAAATACAGGCCAAAAGTTTTCATACACCTTCTCAGTCAATTATTTTTCTTTGTTCTCATGAATAACATTATAGTTTATCACTGAAGGCATCAGAACTATGAATGAACACACGCAGAATTATAACAGAAAACTTATATTCTAGTTTCTTCAAAGTAGCCACTTTATCTCTGTTGACTAAGTAAACGAAAGCTAAGTAAAGAGAGGTGATCATTTTGACAATAACAACAAGACATTAAGATCAGTCAGTCAAACCTTCATACGCTCTTTAATAAATACAGAATATTGTAACCTCTAAAGGTGAAAGTTGTCTTAAACGAACTGAATTCAAAGTGTCAATTATAAAGAAAATTGAACGTCCAAGTTTTAGTCCAGTATCATTACAACGCTCTTGAAAACTCCATCTGACTGTAGGTGCATTTGTTCATCCAAACTAGAAAAATGTACTTGTTTGGTCCATTTCCTGTTTTCTCCTACTATACTTTTCAAAAGGTATTTCAGTATTTGTATTATAGTAATAAATTCGAGCACCGTCTCCAACCCCAAGGAATTTGGTGAATAGCCAAAAAATGGAATAAAAAGTTGGGTACGATTTTTTTTTTATTTGCATGTAAGTCGTGATCCTAAAAAGCAGTACTAAGGAATGGATAAGAGAAAAGCGCTATATAAATAAAAATTACTTACTTACTTACTTATAACGGGCATATCAAAGAGGGAGGAGGTCCAGGGACAGAACATACAAGTGGAAAGAGCAGAGATGGAGGAGACAGTCTACGTCTCTTCACTGATGCTGATACAACATATATCGTCTTGGAACCGCTATGTTAAGGGAAACACTTTTGTATAATGAAAGGAATTCGTAATGTTTTAATTGACCAGTACAGTGTTCCACCAAGTCCGGCTCTCAAGGTTTCTACCCTCTCTTGTTAATCTTTCTTTTGCTATTACAATAACAGTAAACCAAAAAGTTGGTAAAATTCGGTTTAATGGAAGCATGAACATTAAACCTGTTGTTCGGACACACCTTTAATCCAGATTACTGCAACAAACAGTGTATAATCCATCCTCTCCATTAAGAAGCAGCAGCTAAAATGTTGCAGGTGAAGGTGATGCATGTATTCGTGAAGTCCTTCACTATATACAGTAATTGATGTTGAAATAATTTGAATTCATTGGTGTTAAAAGTAAAATGAGTAAAAGTGATTTGTTCATTTAACGTTGAGTTTGTGTGTGTGCCTGTAATCTCATTGAGGGTTTCTTCGGATTAAAAGGATTAAGGGTCTCCTCACTCGCAGGACCCTCCTGGAAGTATTTCCCCTCCCCCACTGTGGTGGAGAGACTCCTGTGAAAAGAGTGATGATCTTGATTCAACTCTTTAGACTTCACTGATGGTCTGATCATTTAGATCTGTTTTAATCCAGTTTGTGTTCCTGGTGACAAATTCCCATCAATCCTGAATGATTTTGACTACATTTATACATTTGTGTCCCTGGAAGACTATTAAGTCCATAGGGGCAGTGGAGTGTAGTAGATTGGGCTAAGGTGTAGTCCAATTACGCAGGATTAGTGAGCCATCCATACGCTTCACCACTCGACTATCACACGTTGCATAACAACTACCAAAACTGAAACTCTATTTCTGGACACTTTCAGAAGTCATGGGGTTCTGATGCCACACTAGGAAAATTAGCTTCCTCTTGGACAAGGTGACTTTAAAGCAGTCGGTCAGCGACTCTTCTGCTTAGAAGTGGGTGTGGCTACTGTCCCAGCTACATAGGGGGGGAGGCAGTACGACACCCTGGACAAGGCACATAAAGACAAAAGATTAGGAGTAACATCAGATTGTGGGAGGAAACCAGAGTTGCCAGAATAAAAACATATTAAAAAGAGAAACTACGTGCTGGTCTGAGGAAGTTCACAGATTCTCACCGTGGCAGCACCTTGATCTTCTGACACACGCCTCACTCAATCATTTTCCGCTTATCCCAGCAGCGAGGGGTCGTGTTGGAGCCAATCCCAGCTTTACCAGGCTGGAGGTGGGAAACGCTGGACAGGTCAGAAGTCCACGAAAAGACATACGGACGCATTCAGAAGAGAGATTTCACCAAACAAGTGATAGTTCACCCAATATTCACTCATTTTCTGCTCAGCCTATGTCAACTAAGGGTTGGGATTATTTTGAGTAATTTGTTCTTTTTAGAATTATACGCAAAAGTGTATGTTTATTAGAATGTAGTGACTAATGCTCACTTGTCTTCATCTTTGTCAAAAAGTTCTATATTTTCAGCAGAAGGTCCCAGTTTCTCAGCCGCAGCTACAAGTTTATCTTCACTGAAACAAATTGCAAGATTGAATGGAATGAGATCTTCCGCTAAAAATGTTTAAAATATAGGGTTTTTTTTTGGAACAATTACCAATGAGAGTAATTCCTAAAATGTCCAGATATAGTTTGAAGTTTAGTTCATAAAAAGTGGTCACATTTGTTCAGCAACAAACTTTCTCTCTGTCACAGGTGATGGTAGTAATGTCAAAACATATTTCGTTTTTTTTGTTTTTGTTATAAATGGGGTGAACATGTTGTTGACACCAGATTTAAAAAAAACTTTTCTTCTGTTCAAATTTGACATTCCTAAAATAGTTATCACCACCACATCCATGGTTTGATATTAGAGGGTAGTGTTTTGGAAAGAAACAACCGTTTGAGGAGATAGAATAAACGGAGTCCAAGTTATGATTATTACTTTTAAAATAATACAGATGAGTTTATTTTGATTTAATTTATTTTTCAATATTTGTGGCTTTTACAACATGGTGAATTCTGACTGGGGCGCAGTGGTTCGCGTGGTCGCCTCACGGTAAGAAGGTTGCTGGTTCGCTTTCAGGCCAAGCCAACTTGTGACCTTTCTGTGTGGAGTTTGTATGTTCTCCCTGTGTTGCGTGGGTTTACTCCGGGCACTCCGGTTTCCTCCCAAAGTCCAGAACCATACAGAGTTTGATTGAGTGAATGGTTGTCTGTCTTGGTGTGTGCCCTGCGACAGACTGGCGTCCTGTCCAGGGTGTCCCCTGCCTCCAGCCCAATGAAACTGGGATAGGCTCCAGTCTCCCTGCGACCCCCACAAGGGATAAAGCAGTAGAAAATGAATAAATGAAATCTGACTGTAATAACAATTTAAATTATAGTTGTTAGGTGATAAGAATTCCTAAATGGAGAGTGACACAGTGTCAATGGTCTTTCAACTAAAAAATATGACCTTCTTTAGAAAATACTGTAAAAAAAAACAACTCTCACTCCCCCTGGATGAACTCAGTATTGAGGTTGAGTATGTTGAGAATTTTACATTTTCTGTAGACATGCATATCGTTTTGCTTTTTTAAATTGATCTTCCAGGAGCCTTTTTACCCAGAAGCCCGTGGGACTCTTGACCCACGAGCAAGGTTTAATCTGGTCTGTTTCCTGCAAGGGTGCTGGGGGCTACCGTAACTACAGTAATAATAGTGCAATGCTAAGTTAAGATGGTTAAGTTTATCAACCATGACAGAATAATCGATAAAAAACTTAATAACTAACGATATCTCTTGTCATTGATCAGATTTTCTCTTTGACTGAAAGCTTTAAAACCGTAAAAAGAAAGTAAAGCTAAATTCCAATATATTTTACATTCTCTGGACAGAGATTCAACTTCTCCTGATTGAGTCGATCCAGTTACTACCAGTTAGCATTGTTAGCATTGTTAGCATCACAACAGAAAGAAAAATATCGTAAAAATGGACCCGACGATGCACTGAGGTGTTGTAGGAAAGAATTCCTGCTGATGTCAGTTTGGAATGTCTCAAGAGACTCGCTAAACATTTCCCAAAACAAGAGAGTGCGCAAAAATGTGAAAAATCCTCAAAAGGAAGTAGCAGGGAACAATGGAGGAAGCCCTCAAAGTAAACAGGTAGGCCCCGGGGCCTGCGTGCCCCTCGTCCCACCCTCTGCTACTGAGATAAGAGAGTGGAAAAAAAAAAGAAAAGAAAAAGCTGCTAGACTCCTCGATCAGCTCGATCAGAAATATCCTGCCGTTCTAATGTGAGATAACAGCGCCAGCTTTTGTCACTTCCACGTCACGACCAACCAGATGGTGATTCTGAGGCTGTTATTTTTCCCTCACATGATCACACGTGAAGTCGCGCAGATATGCGTTCCTGCTGCACTGCCAAGACTGCTGCCAGGCTATTTTTAAGTCCTATACGGCAACTAATTGGCGCCGAGTTAGATTCAAACCTATGCTGTTAATGGGAAAAAATGTGTGATATGTTTTGGCCCTCGTCCCCCCGTTCTATATTTGGCCCCTCGCAGCTGCTCCTCCAGACCCCCAGTGTTCCCATCTCGCCTCCGTCTGCCTGATGCTCCACGTCACGTCCTCCACGCAGACATGACTTTTTGTGTCAAACTGTTTGATATCTCTCTAATCGGGATTCCAAACTCCGGCAGCTGTTTAAGCTCAACATGCAGCCTAGAGAGTCCAATTAATTACAAACTCAGCAGCTGATGTGAGAGAAGAAACATGTTCCTCGCTCAGCTGTCCATCAACTCAGATCATGAAGGTCACTTTTTCATCCCTTCCATCACTCAAACTTCTCTACAATCTGCTGGCTCTTCAGAATTCCTTTCGTTCCCGAAATGAATTCCTGCCCGACAGGACTCGTAAGGTCACGCTACAACCGTTCTCTCCCTCCTCCCTCCTTCTTTTTTGTTAACGGAGAAAGGAACAACACGGCAGCCAGAGCTCCCCACCCCGTCCATTTTGAGAGCTCTGCATCAGCTGTGCCAAGCTTTTAATCTGCCCGGTGACATCCCAGTGTTTCCTGCACGCTCCTCTGCTCGGTAAATCTCTCCGCGCTCTCGCTCTCCTTCACTGATACTGCTAATATTCAATTATGTCGCAGGCGAACACACACCAAACACTTTGCTGTAGGCCACTTCTCACTCTGCTTAATGTTTATTCTGATCGCGACACAAACTTTTTATTCGTCTAAATCGGTCTTCGGTGGTCCGTGGATCATGTGTTTTATTGCAGTGGCAGAGAAAACAGCAAAAGTGAGAAGAACTTGTACTGTTAGGAACGAATGAAAAAACATCCGAGTCAATTTCATGTTTACTGTGTGTTGTTATGCTAACTTTAGCGTTAGCTTGTTCCTCTGTGATAAAAATAACTTGGGTTTGAGGTTAATAGTGAATATGTGTGTTTTTGAGTTAAGATACATCTTTATTCTTCCCAGAGTGGGGAAATATGATTTGGCACAGCTTAAAAAATCACAAAAAAGATGAAACATACAGATTAATCATTCAGTATACATGATAAAATAACATCAAAAACAAGAATACATAACATAATAATAGATGTAACAACAACAATAAACATTAGTACAAGTGCCACACAGTTTATAAGGAAGGATGATCAGGATAAAAATGACATTTTGTTGCAACTCCTGATGGGAAATGCAAAAAAAGAAAAGAAGAACAAGAAGAGTATGTTGACGATTCTTGTTTCTTGAACGTAGCCATTAGCAAGACAAAACTATCTCATATTGGCTTAACCTGGTTTTCTTAACCAAATAAATACACATAAGGCACACAGGGGTGCAGTGGGGAGCGGGATCGCCTCACAGAAAAAAGGTTGCCGGTTCACCTCCTGGTGGGAATGGAGCGAACGTGTGACCTTTCTGTGCGGAGTTGGTATGTTCTCCCTGTGTTGGGGTTTACTCCGGGCACTCTGGTTTCCTCCCACAGTCTGAAAACATACAGAGGTTGATTGAGAACTTGAGGAACTTGTCTTTCTGTGCCCTGCGACACGATGAAGCTGGGATATGCTCCGGCCCCCCGCAACCGCCATAAGGAATTAAACAGCAAAGGAAAAGATTGAAAAGATAAACCGAACCTCAGTGTTCGGGTTGATGGTCAATCATGTTAAAGCAGCACGACAACATCATTGTTGTACAGTCATTGCAACTGTTTGGAAAACTGAAGTGTCTCCAGTCCCGACTGTCTGCATATGTGTTTCACAAATTGAGAATAAAAAATAAAGAAATTCCGTTATCTTTTAAAAGTCCTCTCACTAATTCAAGGTTATGGAAATGAATGCAATTGCCAATTGTGAGCTATTGCTATAGAGTAGCGTGGTGGTCACAGAGTCATTGTTTTGTACAGTGAGTCTCAAACTCATGGTCCGTGAGGCATTTGTGTGATGGATGGATGGATGGACAGATGAATCAGTGAATGCATGGATGGATGGAATTGAATAAATCTATTGGGAAAATAAGGGAATTAATTATTTAAAGATGTTCTGTTTTGACAAACGTTGGTATTTCCTCTGAAGTAACATCAACCTGTGATTGTTGACATGTCAAGACATGATCTCTAGATGATCTGTTCTTACTTTTTTATTTTCAAGGTCGGTCCTGAATATAATTAAACGACATCGAACTGGTCCAAGATGCTAAGGAAGTTGGGGACCCTGTTGAAGTTACACAGTAAATATTTTGTGTAGCTTTGCTTTACTGTATCAACCTTCGTTTGCCATTGATGTCAGATTAGAATCTCGGCAGAAATACCAAACGGTGACGTAACCCCGTGAATCCGTCACTGTGAGATAAATCGTTACAGGGAAAGTTGTTGGGAAGTCTGCGGAACGCGAGGCTGCCTCATCAAACGGGTCGACCCGGGTTAATATAAGTACCGATATGCCCAGAATGCCTGCTATTATTCTCCAGAGGGGCCACGCTCCTCCTCACCGGACCCGCTCTCACCACATGGCTCTCAACCTCGGAGAGTCCGGGCAGCGGGCCAGTCCTCTGACGGGACAACCTGGCTACCAGTGCCCAGATAGCAGTGGGGGGTGAGGAGTGATTTATCCGTCTGTGCTCGTATCAGACAACCTTCCTCCGATGAAGGGTCAGCGAGTGAGCGGGAGGCGAGACAGGCGGCCTGGGCGAGGGTGACGCTGGCATCCTGATCCAGACTTTCCACGCCGTGAAACACATATATGTGTGCAGGAATGTGTCCTCTCGCTCTGAACCACACACACACACACACACACACACACGAGAGTTATTGACTTGGCCTTGACTCGCTGTTGACCCGGCGGGTAAAGGATGCAGTGAATCTGAGTCGCCGACGGTTCGACTCGTCTTTTTCGCCTCATTCATGATCACAGTTCCTGGCAGCAGGGTTCACTAGCGGGTGACTTCCCTTCACTGATGGAGCTCGTGTTGGTTTTGTGTGCGTAAACTATGGAGGTAGATCAGTGTCGACAGAATACTGAATGGTTGAAGGTTTTTGTTATTTAAATACATGAATACAATAATTAGAAATAGAATTCAGTCACCATGAATGAATTTAATCTAAAACATAGAGTATTCTTATTGAAATAATTCATAAACAAATATTCTAAATTGTTTGTTTTTTATTTGTAGCCTTTCAAATTCAATATTAAAATCTAAAAGAGTGCGAAGTGCATGTGACTATGTGCTCACCTGGTTACATTATACTAAGACTTTTATATCGTATTTAAAAGGCTACGACTTTAAAAAATATTGAAATTAGAACAATTTATTTATTGGAATTTAAATATCTAACTATTTGATTTAGAAAAAAAAAAAAACATTTTACAAATAATCCGATTTTATTTTTTGTTTAATTATTTGAAAAAAACAACAACAACACCTTTATAGCCAAAAATAATATTATTGAAATTAAATATTCAAATACATAATTAAAAGCTACAAAATTAAAAGGTTCATCAGTTCAAATTTAAAATCCATTTATTATTTACATGTTTTAAATCATTTAAACTTTCAAAAATGTATCTGATCTACGGGATATTTTTTCCACTGAATCTTCTTTAAAGACAAACTTTTTCATATTTTAAATGAAAATGATTTTTTAGATATCCCTTCATTTTCAGTATTACTTGATATTTATTTAATATGACTTTATACTTTTACACTTACTATTACAACTATATACATTTGACATATTAATTATGTAATTAAAAGAAGCCCTATTTTGTTTAACAAACCGCTGAGTTCCATAATTGGAGCGGGTCATGTGACTGAGGTTCAATGCTTTGCTACGACATGTCTCAGTCAACATCTGTAGCATCAAACGCAGGACGTCAGCAACAGAATGAAACTCACTGAGCTGATAAATAAACTCAGAGGAGTTCACACACGCATCTTATTATATATATTTTTTACACTTCACACATTAGAACCAATTTTAAAAATCTGATCCACCATTTTGACTTTCCACTAACTCTAGACCCCCTTTAGACACAAGTAGATTCACATCAAAACAACAGTTTAAAGGTTTGCATTAAATAATTTGTTGAAAAACACAAGAGCGACAAAGATGATCTAAAGAAGCTTTGAAACAAACCTTGTAGATTGTTGCACTTCATAGAACAACACAGAATACAGTAATAAAAAAAAACATTACACAAAAGATCATTTACGTGTGTGAGTCTGGTTCTGCTCCAAGTTTCTACCTGTTGAAAGGTTTTCCTTCAACACTAAGGTTTATTGTGATCCACTAAGACCTGTTTTTCTCTTCTCTTTTATAGTTATCTTAACTTTAATGTGTCTTAAGATAACTCTGTTTTAATTGTCACTTTCAATAAAGTTGAATTTAATATTTTTGGCACCACCTTTATCTGAATATTAAAACTCAAATATTTCGGAGCGTAAAGCAGCACTACGGAAGATTGAACATCGTAGTTTCCTGCTCCCTCCTTTAACTGCAAATGTACTGAAAACTGAAGCGTCTCAAGCCCGTGTTGGACTCTGGAGTCTATGCAGTGAACCTGGTCAACAAATCTTTCCAAACATTTCGAACACAAAGAGAATCTGCTGCTTCCTCTGCTTATCACATGTTCTTAGCAGCCAGTCCAGAGATTAAGACGCTGCGTGATCACAGCAGGACTCTGAGCGAGGATTAACGGGTCACACCACCTCACCTGGATCTGTGGTACTCGGAAAAAAAATCACATGTCCTTCCTTTATTTTTACATTCTATAAATACTCTGTCACCACCTTGAGGAAGTTAGTAAGTGAGCTTTATTTGTAAAGTGATTTATTTAGTTTTGTTTTTGGCCATTAGAAACATTGTTTAATATAAAATGTACCTGTTAATACAGAAACTTAACTTTTAAAAAAAATTAAAATGTATATTCTGTATTAAAAGTAGCATAAGGTTTTATTGTTGCTATTTTTTTTTTATAGTTATCTGTTAAATCTCTGCCTTATTATTATTATTTGCTTGCTCTAGTCCTCCTCATTATATATGTCAGGACTACTTTGGATTTGCTTCTTATTGCAACATCTATTACTAATATTAATACTTTTTAAATAGTTTAACCAATTACATTTTTATTATTACACTGACAAAAGTACAGGGTACATGCTAGTACATTTCTTATATGCTTTAAAACAATATTTCAATTGTTAAACTGAAAATTGGAGTAAACCAGTGGGTATATGTCTGCTTGTCTCTGTGCACAGCTGACCCCTGGCGGCCACATTGAGAACTGCCACCATCCATTACCATGCTAAGTAAAATTCCTCACAAGTGTTCCCAGTTTTCCTCTCCAGTGCTGCCATGATCGTTGCTGGCCGGACCAGGACGCAGAGGAAGCTCCATCTCAGGGAACTGGAAATCATTTGTTTGCTGTTTTAGCAAAAACGTGTTTGAAGGTATTTGAAGTTGTTTTGTAAGGACAGGTCTTCCTGTGGAGCCAGACCCCCGACAATCCTGCTTGTAGAAGAGTCTAGACATTGTTCAGTGTTTGGAGGAGTCGTGTCCTCGTACTTTATCAACTTTATATTCAACACTTTCAGAGGTGCTGATCCTCCTCCTCACCCTCAAACACAAACCTTCTCGCTCCACACTACAAACAAACACAAACTAATAACAAATCAATCATTGAAAAACAGAGACAACTTCTTGTCACAAAGACCAAGAAGAGGATCATGTCCGGAAGTTTCCCATGTTATGTCTTACTAAACTTTACATTAAAAAAAAAGAAAAAAAGTTTAACTTCTTCAGGAATGTTTCATGTTTTACCACCCTGTGACACCTGCATTTTCTTGCTGTTACAAAGACACTGTTTTGTGTACAGTAAATTAAATAAGTCTTGAAGGAGCCAAGGTCTCCAGCAGCCATTTAGTAGCTAGATAATTGTTAACCTAAACTTACCACCCCGTAACACAGACTAAAAATTAAAATTGTGGCTAACTGTGTTAGCCTTAGTTAGAAACTTACCACCCCGTAAACACAGACTAGAAAGTAAAACTGTGACTAACTTTGCTAAATGTACATAGAAACTTACCACCCCGTAACAGGGACTAGAAAATAAAAAGGTGGCTAACTTTACTAGCTGTGGTTATAAACCTACCACCCTAAAACACAGACTAGAAAGTTGAAATATGACTAACATTGCTAACTGCAGTAGGAAACTTACCACACCATAGCACAGGCTACAAAATAAAAAAGTGGCTTAGCTAGGTGTGGTCAGAAACTTAACACCCCGTAACACAGACTAGAAAGTAAAAATGTGGCTAGCTTTGCTAGCTTTAGTTAGAAACTTACCACCCCGTAACACAGACTACAAAGTAAAAATGTGGCTAACTTTGCTAGCTCTAGTTAGAAACGTACCACCCTGTAACACAGACTACAAAGTAAAAATGTGGCTAACTTTGCTAGCTCTAGTTAGAAACGTACCACCCTGTAACACAGACTACAAAGTAAAAATGTGGCTAACTTTGCTAGCTCTAGTTAGAAACGTACCACCCTGTAACACAGACTACAAAGTAAAAATGTGGCTAACTTTGCTAGCTCTAGTTAGAAACATACCACCCTGTAGCACAGACTACAAAGTTGAAACATAGCTAACGTTGCTAACTGAAGTCAGACACTTACCATCCCGTAACACTTTGCATCTTGGTACTAATTCTTTGATTGTTTAAGCGCTTTGTGACCCTGGTCTTGTAAAGCGCTCTATAATTACTAATTACTGACTTCCTTACTATTTATGAATAGAGGTTAAAATAAAAATTGGAGAATATACAAATAAATCTGTATGACAAACCACTCATTTCAGTCGGGAAAACAGCGCCCACTGGAGGTGTTCCTGGCATGTCCTACTCGGAGGAGACCTTGGGACAGACCCAGGACTATGTCTCTTGCTTGGACACCTCAGAAGAAAGTCTGGGCCTTGAACTGCTGTCCACATGACCATGAGAACACAAACAACAACAAGTAGTCTGAGGTGGATTGGCGCTGTGTGTGTGTCCTGTGGTGGACGTCTTATTCCAGGGATGAAAGTCAAAAATCAACTTTTCTTTCATTAAGTAACATTTTCTTTGTACTTGTTCTAAACAACACAAAAGCGACGCACACACACACACACACGTCGGTACGACAACAAAGAGGCCCAGGTCGTGACACTCCGACCCCTGCTGCTTTATTTAGAGACGATTTTTTTTATGTGGTTCTTAGGAAGTCCTGTTGCTGATCCCGACAGTGTGAATTTCACAGAGCCCAGTTTCCGGCCCACAGAGGATGTTCCCAGATAATCTCTCATGGAGCAAACAGGAGTCGTCGGAACCAGGAAGTGGCGGCAGGTGCGCCCCCCGGACTCAAAGATCCACGGAAGAAGAAAGGAAAGAAGGAAAAACAATAGTCCAGATTTGTCGTCCAGCTGTGACGTGGAGAAGATTCTTCTTCTTCACTGTCCTCTTCTGATCGTCCCTTCATTTAAAATTATTTTTTTAACTACACTCTCTCCAGAACACCTGTTGTGTTTAACGGATCAGATCTTAGATGGTGGGTCTAATAAGTCAAAGAGGAGCCACCCGTGAGAGACTCAGAGCGGAGCTGCAGTGAAGTGTCAGGTGATCCTGGATCAGGTGAAGAATTTTGACGGTCAATCTAGAACAATGAAGAGGTTTGACGCCTCAACTTTTGAGGTTTCCTCGACTCTGACGTGCGACCGATGAACAGTCATCTCTGACTCTGAGTCGACGTCTCTCAGACTTCCAGGGAAATGATTCAACTTCAAGTCACACATGTGAGTCAGTTTAACATCGAGGTCACTCGGGTCAGAGGCGGGGACTCCCTGGATCAGTCAACTTTGGTTTTCAAGTCTTTGTTTCCCCGTTTACCACAGTCAACACTTGAACACTGTCATTCATTTATATTCAGAGAGATTTTTTTCAACTTTCATTTCTTTTCTTTATCTACTGTCGTCTTTTTTCAACTTTCATTTCTTTTCTTTTTATCTACTGTCGTCTTTTTTCACTGTCATTTTTTTCTTTATCTCCTCTCTTCTTTTTTTCCAATACCTTTTTTTTTCTTTATCTACTCTCTTCTTTTTTCCCAATATATATTTTTTCTCTATCTACTGTCGTCTTTTTGTCCACTGTCATTTTTTTCTTTATCTCCTCTCTTCTTTTTTTCCAATACCTTTTTTTTTCTTTATCTACTCTCTTCTTTTTTCCCAATATATATTTTTTCTGTATCTACTGTCGTCTTTTTTCACTGTCATTTTTTTTCTTTATCTCCTCTCTTCTTTTTTTCCAATACCTTTTTTTTCTTTATCTACTCTCTTCTTTTTTCCCAATATATATTTTTTCTGTATCTACTGTCGTCTTTTTGTCCACTGTCATTTTTTTCTTTATCTACTGTCGTCTTTCTTCAGGCTTTTTTTTTTCTTCTTGCACTGTCGTCCTTTTTCACTGTAATTATTTTCTTTATCTACTGTCGTCTTTTTTTCAGGCTTTTTTTTTTCTTCTTGCACTGTCGTCCTTTTTCACTGTAATTTTTTTCTTTATCTACGGTCGTCTTTTTTCCACTGTCATTTAAAAAAAAAATCTACTATCTTCTATTTTTCTAATGTCATTTTTTTCTTTATCTACTGTCGTCTTTTTTCAGGCTTTTTTTTTTCTTCTTGCACTGTTGTCCTTTTTCACTGTCATTTTTTTCTTTATCTACTGTCGTCTTTTTTCAGGCTTTTTTTTTTCTTCGTGCACTGTCGTTTTTTTTCACTGTAATTTTTTTCTTTATCTACTCTCGTCTTTTTATCCAATATCTTTTTTTTCTTTATCTACGGTCGTCTTTTTTCCACTGTCATTTTTTTTTAAAATCTACTATCTTCTTTTTTTCTAATGTCATTTTTTTCTGTATCTACTGTCGTCTTTTTGGCCACTGTCATTTTTCTTTATCTACTGTCGTCTTTTTTCACTGTCACTTTTTTCTTTACCTACTGTCTTCTTTTTGTTCACTGTCTTTTATTTTCTTTATCTGCTTTCTTCTTTTTTTTCCATTTTCTTTTTTTTTTATCTACTGTCTTCTTTTTTTTCACTGTCACTTTTTTCTTTACCTACTGTCTTCTTTTTGTCCACTGTCATTTTTTTCTTTATCCACTGCAGGGTTCGGCAACCTTTACCACTCAAAGAGCCATTTGGACCCGTTCTGACGAGGAAAAAAACCCTGGGAGCCGCAAAACCCTTTTGATTTTAAAATTGAATATAATTCCATGTAATGTTCACTTTCTCTTATTGCCTTTATGCTATATATAAATAAACTTTATACAAAACGTTAGTTAGTGATCTCAAAATTCAAACTTCACTATTTTCAGAGTAATCTGCACCCTTTTTGAGTAATAGGCAAACATTTTTGTTCATTTTAATGTGGCAACTGAAGCTTCGTCCTAGTCTTCATCCTAAAATACACTTAAGAACATCCAAATACCTCCATCGTGCTCGTCTGTAATGTATCTTGTATTGAAGCCTCGACATGAGGAATTCTTCAGAATAATACTTAAGCAAGTCTATATTTTAGGCTTGTTTTGAGTGGATGATACTAGGTTGTCAGTCAGGCAGTCGAGCAGTATGGAGGTACTTGGATGTTGTTAGGTGTCTTTTTGGACGAAGATGAAGACGAAGATGAGCTCCAGTCGCTACATAAAAATAAAAACTATAACTCTTAAAAAGAACAGATTACTCTGAAAATAATCCCAACTCTCAGTTGACATGAGGGTGAAAATTGAATTTAATCACTTTAAGCGTTGATAATTATCATAACAATGTTTTGTATATTTACTGCAGTTGTTTAACTGAGTCATGGTTGTTGTTTTCTTTTCTTATGTAGAGCAATATGTGACTCTAGAGGGTTTTATATACATTAATATACTATTAATATACTATTATATATATCATAATAATTTTACCATCATTATTATATCATTATTACTACTATCATTTCAACAATGCAGAATACAAAATAAATGGACATTGAAAACGAAACTATTTGATATCAAACTAAACCTATTTTAAAGTAACGTACACCTTTGTAACTGATTGACTTGCTGAAAAATATTTAATATTTTCTATGTAGGCAGAAAGAAATTATAATAAACCACGTTTTTTCAGGTCTGAACAAATTTGAAATTACATTTTTGAACAATTAAAACGATAACGATAATACGATTGTTTTGCGTGTCACTGTTCCTTTAAGAGTGAGACAGGTGAGCGAGGAGTCAGAGTTCTGATGATCGTGAAGAAAGATGTTGTTCTTATATCAGCGAAGATACGTCTTTCTGTAACAGTTTTTATTGAATAAAAAGTAAACGGAAGAAGAGGTTTGCTCGTTGTTCATGCATCATTGAAAAAACGCTATGAAACATTTAAATAAAATTTCGACATTTTTTCTTTTTTTAACTCAGTGAGCTTTATCAGAGCTCACTGAGTTAACTACTGTCGTCTTTTTGTCCACTGTAATTCTTCTTTTAATCTACTGTCTTCTTTTTGTCCACTGTCATTCTTTTTTTAATCTACTCTCTTCTTTTTGTCCACTGTTATTTTTGTTTAATCTACTTTCTTCTTTTTGTCTGCTGTCATTTTTTTTGTATATACTCTCTTCTTTTTGTCCACTGTCATCTTTTTTGTATATACTCTCTTCTTTTTGTCCACTGTCATTTTTTTTTGTATATACTCTCTTCTTTTTGTCCACTGTCTTTTTTTTTGTATATACTCTCTTCTTTTTGTCCACTGTTATTTTTTTAATCTACTCTTTTCTTTTTGTCCACTGTCTTTTTTTTTGTATATACTCTCTTCTTTTTGTCCACTGTTATTTTTTTAATCTACTCTCTTCTTTTTGTCCACTGTCATTTTTTTTGTATATACTCTCTTCTTTTTGTCCACTGTCATCTTTTTTGTATATACTCTCTTCTTTTTGTCCACTGTCATTTTTTTTTTGTATATACTCTCTTCTTTTTGTCCACTGTCTTTTTTTTGTATATACTCTCTTCTTTTTGTCCACTGTTATTTTTTTAATCTACTCTTTTCTTTTTTTCCACTGTTATTTTTGTTTAATCTACTCTCTTCTTTTTGTCCACTGTCATTTTTTTTGTATATACTCTCTTCTTTTTGTCCACTGTTATTTTTTTAATCTACTCTCTTCTTTTTGTCCACTGTTATTTTTTTAATCTACTCTTTTCTTTTTGTCCACTGTTATTTTTGTTTAATCTACTCTCTTCTTTTTGTCCACTGTCATTTTTTTTGTATATACTCTCTTCTTTTTGTCCACTGTCATTTTTTTTGTATATACTCTCTTCTTTTTGTCCACTGCTATTTTTTTAATCTACTCTCTTCTTTTTGTCCACTGTTATTTTTGTTTAATCTACTCTCTTCTTTTTGTCCACTGTCATTTTTTTTGTATATACTCTCTTCTTTTTGTCCACTGTCATTTTTTTTGTATATACTCTCTTCTTTTTGTCCACTGTTATTTTTTTAATCTACTCTCTTCTTTTTGTCCACTGTTATTTTTTTTAATCTACTGTGTTCTTTTTGTCCACTGTTATTTTTGTTTAATCTACTCTCTTCTTTTTGTCTGCTGTCATTTTTTTGTATATACTCTCTTCTTTTTGTCCACTGTTATTTTTTTAATCTACTCTCTTCTTTTTGTCCACTGTTATTTTTTTTAATCTACTGTGTTCTTTTTGTCCACTGTTATTTTTGTTTAATCTACTCTCTTCTTTTTGTCCACTGTTATTTTTTTTAATCTACTGTGTTCTTTTTGTCCACTGTCATTTTTTTTTAATCTACTGTCTTCTTTTTGTCCACTGTTATTTTTTTAATCTACTCTCTTCTTTTTGTCCACTGTTATTTTTTTTAATCTACTGTGTTCTTTTTGTCCACTGTCATTTTTTTTTAATCTACTGTGTTCTTTTTGTCCACTGTTATTTTTTTAATCTACTCTCTTCTTTTTGTCCACTGTTATTTTTTTTAATCTACTGTGTTCTTTTTGTCCACTGTTATTTTTGTTTAATCTACTCTCTTCTTTTTGTCCACTGTTATTTTTTTTAATCTACTGTGTTCTTTTTGTCCACTGTTATTTTTGTTTAATCTACTCTCTTCTTTTTGTCTGCTGTCATTTTTTTGTATATACTCTCTTCTTTTTGTCCACTGTTATTTTTTTAATCTACTCTTTTCTTTTTGTCCACTGTTATTTTTGTTTAATCTACTCTCTTCTTTTTGTCTGCTGTCATTTTTCTTGTATATACTCTCTTCTTTTTGTCCACTGTCATTTTTTTTGTATATACTCTCTTCTTTTTGTCCACTGTTATTTTTTTAATCTACTCTCTTCTTTGTGTCCACTGTTATTTTTGTTTAATCTATTCTCTTCTTTTTGTCTGCTGTCATTTTTTTTGTATATACTCTCTTCTTTTTGTCCACTGTCATTTTTTTTGTATATACTCTCTTCTTTTTGTCCACTGTCATTTTTTTTGTATATTCTCTCTTCTTTTTGTCCACTGTCTTTTTTTTTGTATATACTCTCTTCTATTTGTCCACTGTTATTTTTTTAATCTACTCTCTTCTTTTTGTCCACTGTTATTTTTGTTTAATCTACTCTCTTCTTTTTGTCCGCTGTCATTTTTTTTGTATATACTCTCTTCTTTTTGTCCACTGTCATTATTTTTTTTATCTACTGTAGTCTTTTTGTCCGCTGTCATTTTTTTTCTTTATCTACTGTCTTCTATTTTTTTCCCACTGTCCTGTTTTCTTTATCTACTGTCTTCTTTTGTTCCACTGTCATTTATTTTCTTTATCTACTGTCTTCATTTTTTCCACTATAATTTTTTTCTTTATCTACTGCCGTCTTTTTTTCCACTGTTATTTTTTTTTTATCTACTGTCTTCTTTTTGTCCACTGTAAAACATTTTTTAATCTACTGTAGTCTTTTTGTCCACTGTTATTTTTCTGTATCTACTGTAGTCTTTTTGTCCACTGTCTTTTTTTTTAATCTACTGTAGTCTTTTTTTCCACTATAATTTTTTTCTTTATCTACTGCCGTCTTTTTTTCCACTGTAATTTTTTTCTTTATCTACTGCTGTCTTTTTTTCCACTGTAATTTTTTTTTTATCGACTGTCTTCTTTTTGTCCACTGTCATTTATTTTTAATCTACTGTAGTCTTTTTGTCCACTGTCTTTTTTTTAATCTACTGTCTTCTTTTTGTCCACTGTAATTTTTTTTTTAATCTACTGTAGTCTTTTTGTCCACTGTAATTTTCTTTTTTTATCTACTGTCTTCTTTTTGTCCACTGTAAATTTTTTTTTAATCTACTGTAGTCTTTTTGTCCACTGTCATTTTCTTTTTTTATCTACTGTCTTATTTTTGTCCACTGTCATTTTCTTTTTTTATCTACTGTCTTCTTTTTGTCCACTGTAATTTTCTTTTTTTATCTACTGTCTTCTTTTTGTCCACTGTAATTTTCTTTTTTTATCTACTGTCTTCTTTTTGTCCACTGTAATTTTCTTTTTTTATCTACTGTCTTCTTTTTGTCCACTGTAATTTTTTTTGTATCTACTGTAGTCTTTTTGTCCACTGTAATTTTTTTTGTATCTACTGTAGTCTTTTTGTCCACTGTGATTTTTTTTTTGTATCTACTGTAGTCTTTTTGTCCACTGTAAATTTTTTTTGTATCTACTGTAGTCTTTTTGTCCACTGTAATTTTTTTTTGTATCTACTGTAGTCTTTTTGTCCACTGTAATTTTTTTTGTGTATCTACTGTAGTCTTTTTTTCCACTGTCATTTTCTTTTTTTATCTACTGTCTTCTTTTTGTCCACTGTAATTTTTTTTTTAATCTACTGTAGTCTTTTTGTCCACTGTCATTTTCTTTTTTTATCTACTGTCTTATTTTTGTCCACTGTAATTTTCTTTTTTTATCTACTGTCTTCTTTTTGTCCACTGTAATTTTCTTTTTTTATCTACTGTCTTCTTTTTGTCCACTGTAATTTTCTTTTTTTATCTACTGTCTTCTTTTTGTCCACTGTAATTTTCTTTTTTTATCTACTGTCTTCTTTTTGTCCACTGTAATTTTTTTTTTAATCTACTGTAGTCTTTTTGTCCACTGTCATTTTCTTTTTTTATCTACTGTCTTATTTTTGTCCACTGTAATTTTCTTTTTTTATCTACTGTCTTCTTTTTGTCCACTGTAATTTTCTTTTTTTATCTACTGTCTTCTTTTTGTCCACTGTAATTTTCTTTTTTTATCTACTGTCTTCTTTTTGTCCACTGTAATTTTCTTTTTTTATCTACTGTCTTCTTTTTGTCCACTGTAATTTTTTTTGTATCTACTGTAGTCTTTTTGTCCACTGTAATTTTTTTTTGTATCTACTGTAGTCTTTTTGTCCACTGTAATTTTTTTTTGTATCTACTGTAGTCTTTTTGTTCACTGTGATTTTTTTTTGTATCTACTGTAGTCTTTTTGTCCACTGTGATTTTTTTTTGTATCTACTGTAGTCTTTTTGTCCACTGTATTTTTTGTGTATCTACTGTAGTCTTTTTGTCCACTGTAATTTTTTTGTATCTACTGTAGTCTTTTTGTCCACTGTATTTTTTTTTTGTATCTACTGTAGTCTTTTTGTCCACTGTGATTTTTTTTTGTATCTACTGTAGTCTTTTTGTCCACTGTAATTTTTTTTTGTATCTACTGTAGTCTTTTGTCCACTGTAATTTTTTTTTGTATCTACTGTAGTCTTTTTGTCCACTGTGATTTTTTTTGTATCTACTGTAGTCTTTTTGTCCACTGTAATTTTTTTTGTATCTACTGTAGTCTTTTTGTCCACTGTGATTTTTTTTTGTATCTACTGTAGTCTTTTTGTCCACAGTGATTTTTTTTTGTATCTACTGTAGTCTTTTTGTCCACTGTATTTTTTTTTGAATCTACTGTAGTCTTTTTGTCCACTGTAATTTTTTTTGTATCTACTGTAGTCTTTTTGTCCACTGTAATTTTTTTTTGTATCTACTGTAGTCTTTTTGTCCACTGTGATTTTTTTTTGTATCTACTGTAGTCTTTTTGTCCACTGTAATTTTTTTTTTGTATCTACTGTAGTCTTTTGTCCACTGTAATTTTTTTTGTATCTACTGTAGTCTTTTTGTCCACTGTAATTTTTTTTTGTATCTACTGTAGTCTTTTTGTCCACTGTGATTTTTTTTTGTATCTACTGTAGTCTTTTTGTCCACTGTATTTTTTTTTGTATCTACTGTAGTCTTTTTGTCCACTGTAATTTTTTTTGTATCTACTGTAGTCTTTTTGTCCACTGTGATTTTTTTTTGTATCTACTGTAGTCTTTTTGTCCACTGTAATTTTTTTTTGTATCTACTGTAGTCTTTTTGTCCACTGTAATTTTTTTTTGTATCTACTGTAGTCTTTTTGTCCACTGTAATTTTTTTTTGTATCTACTGTAGTCTTTTTGTCCACTGTAATTTTTTTTTGTATCTACTGTAGTCTTTTTGTCCACTGTGATTTTGTTTTGTATCTACTGTAGTCTTTTTGTCCACTGTCATTTTTTTTTGTATCTACTGTAGTCTTTTTGTCCACTGTAATTTTTTTTTGTATCTACTGTAGTCTTTTGTCCACTGTAATTTTTTTTTGTATCTACTGTAGTCTTTTTGTCCACTGTAATTTTTTTTTGTATCTACTGTAGTCTTTTTGTCCACTGTAATTTTTTTTTGTATCTACTGTAGTCTTTTTGTCCACTGTAATTTTTTTTTGTATCTACTGTAGTCTTTTTGTCCACTGTAATTTTTTTTTGTATCTACTGTAGTCTTTTTGTCCACTGTGATTTTGTTTTGTATCTACTGTAGTCTTTTTGTCCACTGTCATTTTTTTTTGTATCTACTGTAGTCTTTTTGTCCACTGTAATTTTTTTTTGTATCTACTGTAGTCTTTTTGTCCACTGTGATTTTGTTTTGTATCTACTGTAGTCTTTTTGTCCACTGTCATTTTTTTTGTATCTACTGTAGTCTTTTTGTCCACTGTCATTTTTTTTGTATCTACTGTCTTCTATTTTTTTTCCCACTGTCCTGTTTTCTTTATCTACTGTCTTCTTTTGTTCCACTGTCATTTTTTTATTTATCTACTGCCATCTTCTTTTCACTGTCATTTTTTTCCTTATCTAATCTCATCTTTTTTTTAGCTGCTATTTCTTTCTTTATTCAATGTCACCTTTTTTCTACTGTTATTTTTTCTTTATCCACTATTTCCCTTTTCGTCCACAGTCTTTGTCCATTGTCGTATTTTCTCCTTTTCTCATTCAATTTTACTACTACTCTCACCATTTTACTTCTGTCATGTAATTATAAAAATCTTGTTGAATGTACGTGTATCTTTTTTTCATCAATCTCTCCTTTTTTGTTGTCAACAATATTTTCCCCTCATCATTGTTATTCTTTTTATTTTTCTCTGGATCTTTTGATTCTAATCATCAAGTTCTGTCCTCATTTTCAGCGTCAGTTCTTCTCTGAGTGACTTCTTGTTCCTGCTCTCGCGTCCATCACAGCAACATGACGTCTGGAGGACGAACATGGACGAGCATGTACCCAGAATGCAACAGGAGGAGTCGTACCTCTCATGCGAGCCGCAGCCCGGAGCTGCGTGGATCTAAGGTGGCCTGTTTTTAGCGCTGACAGCAGTGTTTGTGCCGGACAAATGTTTGGCTCCTGCAGCAGGATTACGCTGATGGACGCTGGAATGTGCCGAGTGGCTGCACTGGTGATGGAAGCTAGAGAAGAGAAACCATCAAACATCTCTCCAGAAACTCTCTCAGACTTCAGGGACCAGAACGATGGCGCCTTGACGAAGTCACGTGACGCTCGGTCGTGACAAACATCGCCGGAGAACGACTGGAAACTGTCAAACTATAAATAGTTGCAGCACAACTGGACGCTCCAGGCTTGGACCATAAAAGCCGTCGGGCCGGAGCGGGACAGCATATGCCTGGGATTACGCCGGAGTGGAGCGCCACACCCGCTCCTGCAGCTGTCCCGCATGCTGCCCCGCCATCTCCCATCCTGCACTTCACCAGCGCCCTCGCAGCCTCGCTGTCTCCGCGCCGACTCTTCGGCCCAAACCGGACCCAACCGGTTCTGCAGGCCTCTCAGGAGAGCAGGGGTTGACACCAGGTCCGACCTCACCTGACCTTTGAATGAAGGGGAGTCCAGCAGAGACAGGAATACCACAGAAGCACGGGCCGACAGGTGCCTAATGGTTTCTCCTGTATTGCGACTGTAAATAGACGAAACACTACGATGTGTTGCTCAAGAGAACGTTCACCGTTGAAGTCCACAAGCTTCTCCTCTCAATCCATCATTATCACTTTTATTTGGGCTTCATTTCTTTGAGTATTTTTGATTCTTGATCAACTATTTGTTTGTGTTTTTCTTTTTTCACTTCCAGTTTATTTATTTGTTTTTGCTTGATTGTTTTTTTCAACTTCATACAGTTTATTTTTTTCAATTATCAATTTCATTTAGTGTTTTTTCTTTACTATTTCCAATTTTAAATCGTTCAAATTATTCTTACTTGTATATTTAAACTTTTTCACTGTCACGTTTTTTGTATTTGTTATTCTTCAATATGTAGATATTTATATTTATTTCCAAACATTTAAATCTATCTTACTTTTCACTGTTAACTTTCTTTAATTTATTTTCTTCTTTTATTCACTTGATACTTTATTTTATTTTTAACCTCTTATTTTTTAAATGTCAACTTTTTTCAATCATTTTAGAAGATTGCCTTTATTTTTTACTAACTTTTTCTACTTTTATTATAATTACATACATAATAATAATAGAGATATACAGATTTTTTTTCTGCCAAAACATTATTAACTCACTGACCAGTTTGATGCCACACATGTAACTGAGTTTTAAGGAACTGGTCTATATTATTACATTTTTTAAACATTTTCTGGAGAAGTTCATGGAACAATTGATGGACGATGATCCCACGAGGGAGTCGGACCAGAGTGTACTCAGGAGGTTCCTGGAGGAAGATGTTTGTAGAAGGCAGACACCTGAGATCAGATTAAACCACAGATTAACAGATGCTGCGTTAACGTAGTCGACCTGCTGTAATCTGCAGCCGCCCGGGCCCGGAACACAAACACACACACACACACACACACACACACACACACACACACACACACACACACACGCACGCACGCACGCACGCACGCACGCACGCACGCACGCACGCACGCACGCACGCACGCACGCACGCACACACACACACACACACACACACACACACACACACACACACACACACACACGTACACACACACACACACACACACACACGTACACACACACACACACGCACACACACACACACACACACACACACACACACACACCCCCACACACACACACACACACACACACACACACACACACACACACACACACACACACACACACACACACACACACAGAGTTACTCAATATTTCCAACACAATCACTAAACATTATGACCACCTTCCTGCTCTATTGGATTCCTACGACTTTCTGGTAGTTTTTGTAACATTTTCCCACAGTGGTCAGTGTCTGACTGGAAATAGAACTTTGAGGATCTCCAGTGGAAGCTCTTGAAGTTCACTGTCGGGACTCAATCCTCTTTCAAACTCCAGAATCTCAATGAACATGTCACCGGTTAAATATTGACCTGCAGTGACGATTAATCATTTAAAATTTAAAATAGTTAACAAGTTATAAAAAATCTATCATTTGAAAATGTCAAACATAATTTTGACGGTTGAGATTTGTTCATTTTATTTCAAACGGTAATCAATCGTTAACAAGTCATTTGGTTTTTCTCATTATACTCACAATTATCTTTCATTCTCATAAATGTTTTTTTATAAAAATGTCTATTTTATTTGACTTCATGAAATGTATTTAAATCGTTGATAAATAACCGTCGACTATATTGAGCCTAATTTATTGTGGCCATTATGTGTATATTTCAGTTATCTTGATACATTAAAGATACTTTGTAGATTCTATTCTTAACATGTTTAAACTATTTATTATAATTGTTTTAATACTCCACTAATTTAATCACTTATATTTGATGTATTTATATTTAATGTTTTTTATTTGATAAAAGACTTGTAGTTAATTATAATTTAAGCAACATGTAACCAACATAAATTGTTTTAGTTTTTTATTGATATTTAATTGAAATTACTATTAGAAATACCAAAAGATATGATTTTATCTTCTCTCTTTTAATTCTATATATAGATGTTGAGACTGAACTTATTTCAGATTCTACTTTGACGCTCCATGAGGACCTGGATCTGCAGGTGTGTCTCTCTCTCGCCGTCGTCTCCTTCCTCCTCAATTAGCTCGGATCAGTTGATGAGGAGATATCATCGCGGCTCACATGGGGGGTCTGCCGGACCACAGGTCTGCACAGGTGACCCCTCCCCGCCCCCCACCTGGCTGTAGCCTGTGGGGGGGCTCAGGGTCTGAGCCTGTTGTTATGCACCTATTAGCAGCAGCATCGGGGATAAAGCCGCCACTCACACACACACACACACTCAGACACACACACACACTCAGACACACACTCACTCCAATTAGGCGGATTCTTCCACGCCCTGGAGGAGAAAACATCTGCTGACTGATGAAGAGGAGGAGGAGGAAGAAGAGGAGGAAGAAGAGGAGGAGGAAGAGGAGGGGAGCTCTGGCAGGATCTTCAATTATGATCACAATCCATTCTTAAAAGACAGCTGCGTTGTTGCCATTTCTTACTGAGGTTCTGTTCCTGCGCGACTTCTTCTCTGGATTCAAAATGGAGTCTCCCCCGAGAGAGGCCAACACACCTTCAGAAAATGTGAAATCATAGTGCCGAGAGTAAACCTGATCGAGCACAAGGAGAATCATCAATACAGTAAAAAAAACTTGTTATGGGTGGAGCTTCAGGGGGTTCCTGAGGCGGTGGTCGGGTTCACAGCATGGGGTGGGATATTTTGCCAGAGGCAAGACTCGGTTGATGTCGTGACTAAAGGAAACAATCCGTGGCAAATAATTAAATTAGAAATAAATCAACACAGTTCAACATAACATGAATTTTTTTTTTTAACTTTCTTGGCGAGCGTTTGGTGTTTTTACTACATATTCAATAATTTATCTTTAAGTTCTTGAACACTTATGATGGCGTCAAACTATGATTAAATATATTCAATAATTTACCTTTAAGTTCTTGAACACTGATGATGACGTCAAACTATGATTAAATATATTCAATAATTTACCTTTAAGTTCTTGAACACTGATGATGACGTCAAACTATGATTAAATATATTCAATAATTTACCTTTAAGTTCTCGGCCTGCAGAACCCTCTGAGGAGACTCAAAATGATAAAACCTTTTGATTTAACTAGATAACCTTCACTAAATGCTGGTATTATGAACACAGGGACAGCATTTTTTCTACGATGCTACCAAGTGAGGATTATAAATATCAACAATTAAACTGGAAAATTAAAAGATGTTGATGAAGATAATAGTCAGAGGCGGGAATGTGGCTATGTGTCGCTGGTGGACAACAGAGATTTTAAACTCCCTGTTTTTTTGTCTTTAAAATATTTGCTTCTTGTGTTTTTCACACAAATCTGTCCTTCCGATCCGCCATTTTGACTTTCCACTCACTTTAGACCCCACAGCACAAAGGCCTGCTTTTCAAGATACAACTTAAGTGACATTTATTTGTCCCTCGGTGAGAACAGTTCAAAAAGTGATGCTAAAATCGTTTTTTTTGTGTGAAAAACTTGTGCAGAAAAGTACTATTAATAGTTTTTTAATGAAAAAAACATCATTCTGCGATATAAACAGACTCTTCTGCTAGAGAACGTCTGGAGTCCAAGCGTAAGAGACGGTATCTGTGGGAACAGTCGTCCGTATCCACTCACATTAATTTCAACGAAGCGAAGAACAAACAGTGTTTCCTCATCCAGCTAAAAATGGCCGCCCGGGGTCAAGGTGATTGACCTCGTCCAGGGAAGACCCTCGATCTCCCGAAATAGAAGGAGCGCTTATTTATAGCGTGTCGGCGTGTGAGCAGTTACCTGATCAATTAAATACATCGGAAAACAATGGAGAGAATTAGCCGACGGAGCGGTTGAGCGAGCCCAGAATAAACGCTGATGTCATCGTGTTTGGAGCAGCTGCCTGTTGACGCCACGAAGCGCTCGCAGGTCGACAAGAACGTTCGGCAGAAGGAAGTCGCAGGAACGTCACTGTCGAGCGAGACGCCGCTTTGAGTGTCGAGGAGCCAGGATGAGGGGGTCAAGGGTCGGACCCGGCTTCCAGGTGCTCTTGCTGCAGCAGTGCATGCTGGTTAAACATCATTCAGGAGACTATTTTTTGTGTAAATAAAGTACACATACAGTGTATGAAAGTTCAACATGGAAAATATTTATAATTTAAACATTTTAATAACCTAAACACTTTTAATGTGTACAATAAGTTTTAATATATATGTTTTATACTTATTCAGATGAAATAAATGTATTCAATGTTGCTTATATGTAATTACATACAATTAAATTAAGATTTAACTTTTTTTTAATTTACTTTTTTCAGAACAAAATAAAACTTTATTTAGTTGAAGTAAATTAATGAGTCAAATGTTGAGAGTTGGTGCTTAATGTGTGTAATATGCTTTAAAATAAAGCTATATTTATTTAACCCTTGTGTTGGCAGCGGGTCACCTTGACCCTGAGATAAGTGTTAACCCAACTGAAATAAACTATAAAAATCCTACAGTTGAAATTAATAAAATGTTTTTCTTCCTTCTACCAATATCTTGATAGTTTAAAAATAAATAAAGTTTGTATTGTGCAAATCTACAACAAAAACAAACCATACGTCAACACCTAGTATTGCAAATTTAATTTCAAACTTTTTCATCATTTATTTGTGTTTAGTTAGCAACGTAGGAAAAGTACTCACGTATTGTAACTTTAATCCGTAACTACCGCAGGATTACATGACAAAGAAAAGCAAAGTTGTAATTGAATGAAACACGGAATGACAACATTAATTTTTGGAAGAATTTATTTTTCAAAAGTGCAAAAGTAAAAAAAAAAACACTTCATTTGTACAAAATGCCGACTGTACAATATTGACTAAAAGAAAATTAACTCATGGTTTTGTTGTGTTCACTTGAGATCAAACATCAGCTGAAAAGATCGCTTTGTTAAATCTAAGGTAAGAGTCCAGCAGATCAAAACTTCTGCCCAAAGTCAAACAACTTTTTGCTAGATGTGGTAATTTTCAATTCTTTTTTTTATCAAGTTGGATTTTTTTTCAACCAAGAAGATAAAGATTGTACTTAAAATATATATTTTGTTCATAATTTATGAAGGTTTGCAGGTGGATTTATAAATAAATATTCCAACAGATGAAGAAATTTGCAAAAAGCAAATTACAATAACAATTGATTATATTTATATATAATCAGTTTCTCTTTCCATTTTAAACATGCTGAAGAATGAGATAATAGTGTTTGCTAATTCCGACAAAACAATATGTATTTATATCTTTTGGCAGATTTGAAAATATCTATAATTTTTCAGGGAAAAAAGAATCTTCATGTCGAGATTATTATTAAAATGTACTTGTTTAATTGTTTGAATTTCATTTGGTTAATAAAGAAAAAACCCAGAATTAAATTACAATTTTCTGAGGGATTTTCTGTCCTAGCTACTCGGGGTGAGAAGCAGGGGACACTCCTGTCGGTCACTAATTGACAACAGAAAATGTTTTCTCAAAAGATTCAGAACTTGAGCTACAGTTGGTAAAAAACATAAAAATGCTTCGGTGTCGTCCATGATTGCTCTTTAAATAAACATTTACAATAAGTCAAAAAAGATGTTTCAAAGATAGAAATCTTGCTTTAGAAACTGTGTTTTAGCCTCAAATGATGTCGACCAGTAAGGCTGATTTTGTTCTCAAGTGAAGACACTCACTTGCATAGAGGGACAGAGGAAATGCTAAATAAAAATCGTCTCTGAAAAGAATCTTCAACAAATACAGCAGTGGCTTTAAGAAAGTAGAAAGACTTTTGTTCAGATTTAGCAACAGGGGCGAGGTCCGCTGTCCTTGAGGGGGGTTTAGGAGTTGTTGTAGCCGTGGTAATACACAGCTGTGCTGGCGTCTGACAGAACCGATGATATGAGGCTCTCGGGTCCTTGCATGCCAGCGTCGTGTGGCGGGTACACGTCGGCACGTGCCGACGAGGAAGTTAAATACTGCTCGAACTCGCTGCGGTCCACCTCGCTCAGCAGCTCGGACGGGTGCATGTGATCCACGCCGTCTGCCGGGTGGGAGTCCGGCGGAGGGGAGAGCTGACCCGCCCCCCCCGGGTGTCGCTTCGGGTGACCGCAGTGTTGAGCGTAGTACATGGACAAAGGGTTGGGGCATCCCATGTAGGCGGGCGGAGGAGGGTCCGAGGCCGGGTGCCGGTGCAGGCCCGGGTGGAGGTCCTGGTACTCGGCCGGGTGGTACAAGTACCCGGGCATCATCTGACACGCGTCGTCCTGAGAGTGAGGCGGGAAGAACATGGAGTCGGACTCCACGGCGTCCAGGGGGGACGTGTCGGGGGTGGGCAGGCTGTAGGCCTCGTACGAGGGTCCGCCCAGACCGTCCCGGTAGTGGCCCAGCGGCTGCTGCTGCTGCTGATGATGATGATGCGGGGGCAGCTGGTAGTCGTGGTACCCCAGACCGAGACCGTCCACGCACACCCGCCCGTCTCCGGACATGGAGCCCCCCTGGTGGTCCCCGTGGACCAGGAAGCCCGGGTCCAGCCTCTTAATCCTCTTCACCTGCTTCCGCCGGCGCGGCCGGTACTTGTAGTTGGGGTGGTCCTGCATGTGCTGGACCCTCAGGCGCTCGGCCTCCTCCACGAACGGCTGCTTCTCCACCACCGGAAGACTCTTCCACGACTTCCCTGCGGGTCAAGAGGGGGGCGAGCGTTAACGACCAGGGGCGCGGGTTGAGGGTCAAAAGGTCACGAAACTATTTCATGGTTGAACATAGTTCTGATCCGAAGACCGTCAAGATTATTAATAATGCATCAGATATATTTTATTTTTCAGGTTTAATCTGCATTTAACACAAACAAACTAAAGTTAAATTTGTCAAAATATTTAAAATCATTAATTTTATCATTATTTTATTTTGCTTGTGTTTATGTTTTTACAATTTTAGGACAAGAAAAGACACTTTATTTGTCCCTCGAGGGCGAATCCCAGTTGTTGTTGTTTTACTTTATAGTTTAATATCTTCATATAAATACAAACGTTTTAGAATGAGAAATATAATTTGTACTTTTATCAAACTGTTATTTTTATTTTAAAATATGACTCATACATAATCGTATATTATTTTAGATTTAACTTTATTAAATATAAATTTGTTTCACTTTAGATATTATTTGAATGCTGATGTTCTTCTTCTGAAAATAAACGTATTTCTTCTACGTATTTAACTGTATACTTTCTCAAGTTATAAACACAACTGTGTGTTTTACTGTCTGTAATTTGTTTATTACAAAATTAAATAAAGGTTTGTTTTAAACCAGTATTAAACTCATTTTGTTTTTCATAAAGTCATTACGAATTTAATTCCGCGTCTTTAACTTGAATCATTTCAGAATTATTTTTTTAGAATGAACGAAATTTGTGTTTTATTGGAATTAAAAACTATATTTAGAACGAAAATAAAAGGTATAAAACAGTAGTCTAGAGGTTTTAAAAGCGGTCCACAAGTGAAGCTGGACTCGGAACTCACCCAACATCTTGCTGAGCTCGGCGTTGTGCAGGTCCGGGTTCTGCTGCGCGAGCCTCTTGCGCTCATCTTTGGCCCAGACCATGAACGCGTTCATGGGCCTGCGGATCCTGGGCTCGCTCTTGCCTCGGTTCTGTCCGCCGGACGACGAGCTCGCAGGTTCGCTCTTGACTTTGGGGTCCCCGAGCGGACTGAGGGGTTCGGCCCACTGACAGTGACCCACTCCAGGCATCATGACTGACATCGCGCACCTTGCCTGGTTCTGATCGTCGCTGGCGTAACCCGCATCCGGACTGCTCATCTCGGGTCGCTTCGGAACCGCCAGGCAAGAGTCACAAACAGTTCCAACTCTCCAGAGAACCGAGTCGACACTTTTGACAAAAAAAGTTCTTCTGGAACGATCGCGTCCACGAGTTCGAACGACTGGTCAGCGGAGAGAGATGTCGCGCGCGCTCTATAAACGCAGCGGCAGCCAATCGGCGCGAGGAGGGGGCGTGGCCACAGCCACAAAGGTGTGAAAGAGAGCCCGGGTCACCCCCCCCTACTGACGCCCTTGTTTGGGTGACCCCCGGGGAGAGACTGCAAACCTGCAGAGTAACCCGCTGAGAGAAGGAACCAGAAGTTAAACACAACTTTAAATATTGATAAAACGGTTCAGTTGGATGACGTCACAGGGTTTAAATCACCTAAAAAGTCGGAGGAAACTTTATTTTAAAATATAAAACTCACATTTTAGACTTTTATAGTCTTGTGTCACCGTCAGCATATATTTTCATTTAATACTGTGTTTAATGTGGTGAATCTTTCTTAACTTTAACCAACAGCGATAGTAAGTGACAAGTTAAGAATGTGTTAATCAAGGTTATGATGCTTCTTTATATTAATTGGTATTCACGCTCATCTTATTATTATTTTATTTTAAATTATCTTATGTTAACCAGGCTTCTGTTTTATTCTTCTTTTATTTGATTCATCTTATATATTGTTCTTTAGTTTTTTGTTGGTTTTATTTTGTCATTGGTGACAGTTTTAATTTTCTAATGAACAGAAACTCAATAAAAAGAACATTGAGAGAAAGAAAAACAAGGTCATATAATCCCAGACGCATGTGGCTTGAATCTTATTGTTTGCTCATATCCTTGAAGATTCATACGTTGGAGTTTAATGGATAGTAACTGAAGTCATACAGTTCTTGTTGTTGTTCTGTTGGGGAGAAGAGGAAGAGATGTGGGTCAGAATACATGTGTGTAAATGAGAGTGAAGAGGATGAAGATCAACAATCCAACAGTGAAACGAGTGATGGACAGTGAAAGAGCAGGTGAAGAAGAGAGTGAGGTAAGGGTGGAACAGGTGAAAATAGTGAGTTAGCGGACAGTCGTGTCTCAGGATGTTTAGTTCATACAAGTTAGAAGACTCAAAGTTGAATGAAGTAAAGTTCAGAAGCATCTTCAGAGTTTACTAGACGCTGAAATTCATCTCACTTTGTTTCTGAATGACCAGTCAAAGGTGGACTTCAGGTGAGGTCACACAGGGTTTCAAACTATTATTAATGTCTGGAATCTTACTTCACACTAACATTAACACACATTGACTCTTTAGTCAAGATGTGTTTTGTCTTTTTTGTTCATCTTATTTATTTTTGGACATTTTCTTTTTAACATCAACGGAAATCTACAATGATGCTTTATTATATTTCCCCAAATTCAGACAATAATGAATACAATTGGGAAATATTTTTGAAATAATTAATACAAATATTAATTTTGAAGGAAAATAAACAATATTTAATGTGTTTCTTTTAATATATTTTGACTCTCATACATTCATTTATTCTTCTGTCGACTGGAATGTATTTAATTACATTATTTTGAGGTACTTTTATAAGTTAAAAAATAAAAAAACGCTTATTTGTTTTTTAAATATGAATATTATTGATAACACTGATACGTTTTAAATAATCTATTTAAATATTCATGTTGAAAAAAACATTAACTATATATACTTCTATTATATTTTGAATATTAAGGAAGATAAATAACGTTTTTATTTATTCTTCTTGCAACTGGACTGTATTTATTTTCTGCGTAGGATATACGTTTTTTTCCTCAAAAACATATTTTTTGGCTTCAATCCCTTTGATCCCTAAAACTGTTCTTTATAAAAAGACGTTTCTCATCATATTCAGGTTTGATTCAATTCCTCTCGACAGCAGCGGATTGAATGACTCTACATCAAAAGATATGATGACTCTTCATGAAGTCGTTCTGAGCAGTAGAAACCGTGAGTTGAACCAGAGACTGGAGTGTGTATTAGGCTTCGGTGTTTCAATCGCTCAAGGTTTTGAAGTCAACGAGCGGCTCGTTCGCGCCTCTTTGAAGGAGAAACCATCAAAAGAAGGGAAATAAACAGTGAAATAAACAAACTTCACCAGAGTTCTCGGTTCACGACTCAACGACACGAATGTTGGAGACTTCTGGACCTGGGCTTTGACCTCTGCTGAAAACCGGGGTCAAAGGTCAGAGCCACCTGCAGCCACCGAACTCCCCTGTTGACTCAGCTCAGGCCCCGCGGGTCAGAAATCCAAACACGGCCCCACCGGCTGCTCCTTATCTGGCCCCCGCAGACACCCAACCTGTCAGCTCCGTCTTTTTCTGGGACAATCGGCATCGTGTTCTGGTCTCTGGTCCGATTATAGAGCGTGGGCTTATTTTTTTTCCTCCGGCACGTCAAAGAGGGTTGACAGAAATATGAGCGATGATTATGCAACTTTTTGTCTGAGGGGACTGCTGACCCTCGGGGGGGCTGTTGGGATGGCGGTCCAGCCTGGGGGGGCCGGGATCTGAACTGTAATGCTGTCATCATCTATTTTACAACCGATGACCTGGTGATGATAGAGAATGAGTGAGAAGTGTGGGTGTGTGTGTGTGTGTGTGTGTGTGTGTGTGTGTGTGTGTGTGCATGTGCGTGTGTGTGTGTGGATGGGAGTGAAATCCTGTCGTTTGAAGGGAGAAGTCATAAAGTCTGGAGTCGCAGCCACATTTCCTCCACAAGGTGAGGCTCAGCGTCGACCCAGAGGAGGGGATGTGCTGCTGGCGGGTGGGATGAGGGGGGGACAAGTGACATGCCTCACCCGCCTCCCCCCTCCATCTTTCGAGTCCCCCACCCCGTGTCTTGGGAGTCTGGAGCTGGGCGGGGGTCAGGGCTCCCGACGCCAGGCCTCTGGACTTCGGCGCTGAGGGAGAGGTCACTGGGCTTGCTTACACAATGGCATTATCTCAGTTCCAGCCTCAGCTACTGCAGCGGTGAGCACTTCCTGTCCCTCCGCAAGCACTTCCTGTCCTTGGCGCTGCAGCACAAAACTGTCCGCCTCCCGAAAGCAGCGAGAGCGGAGCGAAGCGGCGGGCCGCCCGGCTCGCTGTGTAAATGTCTGTGGGTGGCTTTCTTGGGAATTGGACAATGTGTTTGCCGGCTCCTTTGTGCCGCCATGCGAGGCGCTGGTGTTGGTTTAAATCACAGGGACGGAAGGTGTGTACGGGTCGATCCCCCTGGACCGCCTCGAGACGCTCGCTGCTCTACAAAGACAGTCGAGCTCGCCTGCTAATGAGGAGTTTAAAAGCTCTCAACCAATAGTTCTAACAATAGTTTGTCCCGGACTGGAAGTTGAATTCAATGCTTACAACATATATACACAAGATATATTCCCACCTTAATTACAAATCCCTCAATATAATAATAATAATAACATATATGCAAGAAGGACAAATAATGAATTTATTTATTTCAATTTATTTCAATGTTTTTTCTGTCATTCTGTCAAGTCAAAGCTTTATACAAATCAGTGGTCCTCAATCCTGGGTTTGAAACATTTGTTACTGGGCCGCACAGGAAAAAAAAAAATTGTTTCCTAAAAGGTGTTTCATTTAGTAAAAGAAAACATTACTTCTCTAAAATAACATTCATGTTTAACCAGTGAAAAGAGTTAAACATAAACTGTGGAGACAAAACTTCTGATTTAGAGTCTTCATTCCATATACTGCATATAGAAACATGATCACACATTAACACAAGACCTCTAAAGACTAGCAGACCCATACATACAGAGCACCATCATCCACATACAATCAAACATACCATGTATGCAAATACACAAACATCCTGTCGTAACCAGCCCAGAGCTCTTGCTGATCATGCAATTAATTGTAGTTTTTTTGCAGGTCATGCTATTGTATTCTTACTTTTTTCTATCTGAACGTCGGTATGTGAATATAACACTTCACCTGGACCACAGTACAGAAATGGTTGGGGACCCCTGATCTAAATCGTGGTTTTACAGAATTTTGATTCCAAAAGTCAAATTAAATAAAAATAAAAAGTGTTAAGGCCTGGTACATGTCCCCTCAATCTGAGAAGCTAGCTCTGCTAGTGACTCGCTAAGCTGGCAAGTCTAGTAGGAGAACTCACATTTCTCTGATCCTTAAAACTCTTCACTGGCTGCCAGTTTCTTTCAGGATCAACTTTAAAATTCTGGTTCTTACTTTCAGATCTATTCATGGTCAGGCTCCTCCTTACATCACTGATCTGATCCAGCCTTACACCCCAGCTCGGGCTCTGAGGTCTGTGGATCAGAATCTACTGATGGTTCCTGAACACGCTTCTGGACCAGAGGAGAGAAATCCTTCCAGGCTGTTGCTCCTAAGCTTTGGAACGATCTTCATCTCCCTCTGTGTTTGATGATCTACTGACTCCTTCAAGAAACATCTCAAGACATTTTTATTTGTTCAGGCTTTTCCCTGATTTTCTGGGACTCCAGTGTTTGTCTTATGTGTCTTGGCCTTTTAAGTATATATTTTAACTCTGTATTGTTTTCGATTGTTAAAGCACTTTGTTACCCTGGTCTAGAAAGGTGCTTTACAAATAACTATTACTTAATGATTTATGTAAATTACGGGAAAAAGTTTATTATTAAACTTCATAACACCAATTAAAAAAGAACACAAAAAACAGCCAATTATCGAACCCCCCCGTCAAGCAGCTTGAATTTTAGTGAAGGTCATTTCAGTTTCAAATAAACATCAGTCTGCAACATGCACTTGGAGACAGGATTTTTTTCCATCGATGAATCTTTGGGAGCAGAAATTAAATGGTAAACAATCTACATTAAACAAACATAACTAGCACTACTTGTTACAACTACTTCTTTATAATGTAATGTTGTATTTGTTTAAACGGTTATGCCAGTTCCTGTCTTTTATTGTCATTTCCATAATATTTAATGTCTCCCTTTATACACATATACAGGTACAGTATGTGTGTAGAAACAAAAGTAAAAAGATACAATTAAAAATCTAGTATTTATTTTTTTTTAATTGTAGAAAACATGTATAGAAGGTCTTCCATTAAAAGAAAGAAATGCATCAAAATAAAGCACTTCATATTTCAGTTAGAATAATAAAAAATTATAATGATATCTAAATTATCATTAAACTATGATTTAAAACTTTCAGCAGTAACTGTGATTCCAAAACTCAGTGTCGAACAAACAAATGATCGTATTTTCCGCACTATTAGGCGCACCGGATTATAAGGCGCACCTTCAATAAATGGCCTATTTTAGAACAGTTATCATTAATAGGGTGCACCAGATTATAAAAAATACAGTCAAACGCTTGACTGAGGTTTCGTTATGCATCCACTAGATAAAGCTGTGCTAAAGGGAATGTCGACAAAACAGTCAGATAAAGTCAAACTTTATTAAGTGTTCTGACAACTCCTTTCACTCCAATCGTAACGATGTTCAAATGATGTTTAAAAGGCTTCAAACAGCAGCTCGTGAGACTGGGGTTGTGAGCAAACAAATGTTGAGCGAGCAGCAGTGAAGTTGAGCCCATTTATGACGGCTAGAGCGCGTGTATGACATGTTGAACGCACGTGTATGACTGGTTGAACGCGCAGCAGAGTGTATTTGAGTGTACAACAACCAAGACACACTCTCTCAAACTGGTGGCAGTAATATCACTCCACAGAAACATCCGCCATGATGTGACGTGCGTCGTCAATCCCGACCCGTGATGATGCAATGACGTAATCCCGCTCGCAGCGTATCGGCTCAGTCGGCGCAGAGTCAGGAAATTGTTTGTAAACAAGTCACCCACCAGGTAATGTTCATATATAAGGCGCTCCGGATTATAAGGCGCACTGTCGTTTTTTGAGAAATTTAAAGGCTTTTAAGTGCGCCTTATAGTGCGTAAGGTACGGTAAGAGGGAATTTGTCTGGAAACAAGAATGTCTGCTTGTTTTTCAGCCTCAATCCCTTCCCGGTGGAGATTGAAATAACACTGCTTTAATCCTCGGTTGCCAACTGAAAAGCGACAAAAGAAAATGTATCTAAAACTGTCACTTTCATCTTCATCGTCACAAACCTTTATTTAATTAACCTGTGTCTCCAACACCTGCTGGATGAGGGGGTTTAGAGGGGGAGGTCACACAAGTGTTTTTTAAACAGAATTCTCTTTATAGATTTCACACCTTTCTTTCCCCAGAGGTTCTAACAAGATGTGTCAGGCTGTCAAAGAATCATTATTGAGTCTTTGGTGACAGATGAAGCTGAGGTCACATGTTGATGTAAGGTGGATGAAGATGTGAGGCCCCCTCCTCACACTACACTTTTTAGCTCATGGACGGCAAATGAAACAGTCCGTCCCTCACCGGCCTCGTCGGCTGAGTTGACACAGTCTCTTGTCATTGTTCTGGAGGCGTTAATCTGTCAGGGAATCAGGTGGGAATCTTCTTGTCCCCCTTGTGTTTATTGAGCGCGACATTCCACGAGCAGAAGACTGAGGAGGAGGTCCCGGCATCTTCAACCTGCTCGACCCCCGCGTTATCACTCCCCGCCGAAGATG
Organism: Callionymus lyra; assembly: GCF_982586985.1. Lineage (NCBI taxonomy): Eukaryota > Metazoa > Chordata > Actinopteri > Syngnathiformes > Callionymidae > Callionymus > Callionymus lyra. The sequence continues at coordinate 21,970,652 of NC_141821.1, read as the reverse complement.
CACCCTCGATAAAAACCCTTGTTTGTTTGGGTCAGTCTTATCTCCTCCACTCACACTTCAGTCTGGCTCCAAGAAAACTGTAAAATAGGACTTAAGTCATGCTAACATGAGGATGTTTGGTGACCCGGGAGTTCGCACGCTGCCAAGAGTGAGCCGAGGGTCCAGCGGAAGCACCAGAGTCAAATAATCAGTGTCTTTCCTGTGGTGCTGGAGTCTGGATCGTGGACATGCAGTTGACAATTGAAACGTTAATTAATATAATTGTAAAAAAGAACTTGAAGCTACTTGAAGAATAAAACAAACTAAACTCTGACTTATTATGATCAACAAACACAGAGGTCAATTGAGGATTTTTTTTATGGAAGTATGAACTAACAGTTAAAATGTTGATACTTTTAATCTATTTTGTTAAAATGTTGAAAGATAGACGGACGGAAGGCAAAAGGATTGATAGATACAGAACTTTGCGAGAATTCTGACCTGCTCTAGTAGAAGAACTCACATATCTCTGATCCTTAAATGTCTTCACTGGCTTCCAGTTTCTTTCAGGATCAACTCTAAAATTCTGGTTCTTACTTTCAGATCTATTCATGGTCAGGCTCCTCCTTACATCAGTGATCTGATCCAGCCTTACACCCCAGCTCGGGCTCTGAGGTCTGTGGATCAGAATCTACTGATGGTTCCTCGGACACGGTTCTGGACCAGAGGAGAGAAATCCTTCCAGACTGTTGCTCCTAAGCTTTGGAACGATCTTCCTCTCCCTCTGTGTTTGATGATCTACTGACTCCTTAAAGAAACATCTTAACACATTTTTATTTGTGCAGACTTTTCCCGGATTTTCTGAGACTCTGTGTTGTTCTCGGTGTTATCTTGATCTTTAAGTATATATTTTATTGAGTATTGTTTTGATTGTTTAAACGCTTTGTGACCCTGGTCTAGAAAAGGGCTCTACAAATATAATTTACTTACTTACTTACTTACATCAGCAGCGCAGGTGTTTAGCAGTCGAGCAGACACCTTGTCAGGAACAGCAGCCTTCCCTGGACGAATCCTCCGAAGTACATCCCAGACCTGGAGTGAGGTGATGCTGGGAAGAGGTTGTGTGAAGCTGAGTGAGGCAGAGGAATGTGGGGCAGGTTCTGAAGCAGGTTGCAGTGAGTTCCTGCTCAAACCTGTTGAAAAAGTTGTTTAGACCGTTCGCCTCCTCCACTGTGTCCACTGCAGTCAGAGCGGACTTGATCTTATGTCCAGTGATGGTTTTAACACCATCCCAGACCTCTCTTATTTGTTGACCCTTCAGCTTCTCCTCCAACCTCCTCCTGTAGGTGTCCTTTGCCTCCCTCAAGCATCGCTTCACTTACCATTATTTGAGAAATGATATATAGAAATAGTTTAATACCATTATTTAAAAAAAAGTATTAAATACTTTTAAAATGTCATGTTTGGCCATTCAATATTCTGACGGCACTGATACTTATATACGTTTTGATTTTACCACATGATTTTAAATATTAGCAGAAAATTGACATCAAATGGTTAATATTGTGGAAAATCCATAATACAATTTGTGTCCTTTATGAAATTAAATAGAAAAGGAAAATGAAAAGATATAAGAGAAAATGAAAGTGCATATACAAATATGAATTTAATATATTTATTATTTTAAAACGAAATTAAATAGTAATACAATACAATCATAATATTGTACTCAATTTAAATAATTACAGGCAGACTGTGACACACAGAGAGTTGAAGGTTCAACTCAAAAGTCCAATTTTGAACTCTGTGTGCTAAAGTTGGATGTTAAGCTAAATGATGCTCATGGTGTCGAGCAGCATGAAAATTGAGCCACAAAACAAATGCACCACCAATGAGTCTTTCTTTACAGCATCAAGGTGTTCATCAGGATTACACACTTTGATCAGTTTAAAATAGATAGTGTTTCAAACATCAAACTCAAAGAATGAGAATCTGCTCTTCACATACTTTGCTGGATTTTCTCATCTCTTATCGAGCCGACCCGAGGTCTATTAATAGTTCTCCTTCACTGACTGATGAGTCTCCATTAGTAAGCAGGCGAAAGGGAAAACCCAGGTTTCCTCACTGGAATGAACAGCGAGGTCAGCGCCACTGGACTCTTTCATCTGGTCTCTTTCACCGGTCCAGAACCCGCCCCACCCCCATCCATCGGCACATTGTCCCGACTGAGGCTAATTGAGAGCCGTGTTTATCATTTTTATGACTTTATCCAGGAGGACAGAGGTACGGCACGCTTCCTGTTCTGCAGGTTCCTTGACAGAGCAGTCGCATTATTAGGGTCAAGCTCAACTCCCATCTCGCCGCGCCATTGTTTTCACTGCTGCAATGACCATTCCCAAACTGATAAGACGCATCTATTTTCAGGTTTCACTTTTTTTTAAAGAGATTTGTCCTTCACACACGACCTTCCTGAAATACTCTCATGAAACACAAACATGGACATAAACATATGAGATACTAAGTTAATAGTACGTTTTAAATTTAATTTATGACACTATACAGATCTTGAACAACAAACGCTGTGTGGAGCTCAGTGTTGAGATACAGAACATAGTTCTGCCTTTAACTATTACGTTTTCTCAAGTTAAAACTAAATCTAAACCTAGTACCTAGTACTGCAAGCTATTGCAGCATTATGCTATTAAAACATGCTTGCACACATAGTTACTCATTTAAACATATTTATTTTGATTAAAACGACAGACGCATTTATTATAAAACACTTTTGTACTAGAATATCGATAATAGACTTTTTGTACTAGAATGTCCATAATAGAGTTGGTTTAGTAGGATATCTATAATAGACTTGGTGTTCTAGGATGTCCATAATATACTTTTTGTACAACAATATCCATAATAGACTTAGTTTAGTAGAATATCCGTAAAATACTTTTTGTACTAGGATTTCTATTACAGACTTGGTGTACTAGGATGTCCATCATCAACTTGGTGTACTACCGTTTCCATCATCAACGTGGTGTACTAGGATGTCCTTCCGGTACTTCGTGAACTTGCAGGTCCATCGAAGACTTGGTGTACTAGGATGTCCATAATAGATGTTTTGTACAAGAATATCCATAATAGACTTAGTTTAGTAGGATATCCGTAATAGACTTGTTGTACTAGGATGTCCATAATAGACTTTGTGTACTATGATTTCCATCATCAACTTGGTGAACTAGGATGAACTTCCCGTACTTAGTGAACTTGCAGGTCCATCATAGGCTTGGTGTACTAGGATGTCCATAAACAAATAATGATGATAAAGTCTTATATAGAACTGCTGAACCATTCATTTTTTCTATATTGTCTATAACTGTCTATAAATAATTGCTTTAACGCTGAACTGAGTCTGAATTTTATTGCATATAGTTTTCTCACTAATCTCAGCTTCACATTCAGATTAAACTCCAAGACTAAAAATAAAGTTTAGAATGGTCAGTTTCACAACAATACCAACACTTCTTTGCCAAGGTCACCCAATTAGATAAACACTGACGACACTTCTTTCTCATTTCGAGTCGCACACTCCAGTATTATGTTTAACACCATTATTGTTTTCCTGCTACAGATAAACACTATTCATCTGAGCGTGACCCGCGTTTGACCTCTCCACCAGTGGAGTCTCAGGTCGCTCACCACACCACGGGTCTTCCACTTTCATAAGGAAAAGGGAAGATGACTCAAGATCTGCTCAACACTGGAGTCTTTGTAAACGACAATCAGAGTGTGAATTGATTCCTCGGCTTTCATGTGTGGCCTTTGGCTTTGTGCGGCGCGAAGGAAAGAAACTCAGATGCCCCTCCAGAGGGACGGCGTGTCGCTCTGGTGCAACCGATTCCGATCAATAGCGTGTGTGATCAGCAGCATTGTGCCTCGCAAGAATCTGGATCAATAGAGTCGCCGGAGTGACCTGCAGAGACAGATAAGTGGAGACGTTGAACTTCGTCTTCACCTTTAAGTTAAACTGGAAATGACACATTTGTTCTGCCCCAAAATACCTTAAAAAACAAACAAATATCAGTCAATTTTATCAAATTTTTAACACATTCTATTAAACTAAATATGATTAATACAGTTTGAATCAACATGTTCGTTGGCAAATTGTATTTTTTTTTTAAAGTAGATGTTATTCAGCAATTTTTATCAACCAAAAGAAAAAACACATAATACATCAAATATGGCGACAAAGCACTTCTGAAAAAATAATAAACATGCAGATCAATGAATCTTAATCTATAAATAACTGAATAATTTCCAGTGTTTTGCTTATTTTAACACCTAATTATATACAACTGGACAAATATTTTATGAAACACTTTAATTTCATTAAAATGGGGAAAGGGGTCAAAAAGCTAGTGTTTCACTTTAAATATTGTCCAAATACTTATAATAGATGTTAATAAAATAAAATATGTTCATTATTAATACAAGCAATAAATAAACTTTTATTATTCATTTTTCTTTTAATAGAAATAGTATCTTGTTTGCGTTTAGGGCATATAATGTGAATTACATTACTCTTAAATAATAAAGATTCAAAACTACCTTAATAAAATACCAGACACATGACTTAAATGTGAGGAGGACATGATAGACGGCAAAAGAAAAGAAATAATGAATTAAAAAGTGACAAAAATAGATTTTAATTTTGTTTAAAATGACCAACCATTAATAGATATTAATATCTAAAATTGAATGGCATTTTGAATTATGTTAAAACTAGAGTTAAAATACAAAGGAGAAATCTAGTGAAACTGAGCGAGGTGACACCACAGCACAGAGAGCGCCCTGGTAAAAGTTAGTAACAACCTGCTGATGGACCCTGACCACGGCTGTGTTTCAGTTCTTGTTCTTCTAGATCTCAGTGCTGCATTTTAACACTGTTCCACCAAATCCTTAGATTAGAAAACCCTAAAGGCATATGTGGAACTTCTCTAAACTGGTTTAAATCCTACCTGATGGAAAGCACTATGTAAATGTCAACCACCTCTCATCGACACACACTAAGGTCAACTATGGTGTCCAACAAGGTTCGGTTCTTGGTCCAATACTATTCACAACCTATATGCACCCACTAAGGGACTCGATCAGAAGACACTCTATAAACCTTTACTGTTGTGCTGATGACACTTAACTCTCCTTGTCAATGAAGCCAGATGAAATCAGCTAACACAACTACAGTCCTGTATTACAGATATCAAGTCCTGGATGACCAAAAACTTCCTTTTACTGAACTCAGACAAAACTAAGGTTCATTCGTTGGCCCACAACATCTCAGACAATCTTTAACTAATGATCTAGCTTTACAAAATGGACTTGCTCCTGCTACTAGCACCACTGTAAAGAATCTGGGTGTCTGCTTTGACGTGGACTTATCATTTAACTTACACATAAAACAAATCTCACGGACTGCCTATTTCCACCTTTGTAACGTTTCAAAAATCAGGCACTTCCTTCCTTTAGATGCTGCTGAGAAGCTCATCCATGCTTTTGTAACCTCCAGGCTGGACTATTGTAACTCTCTTCTGTCAGGATGTTCTAAAAAGTCTCTCAGAACTCTTCAGTTTATTCAGAACTCTGCAGCTCGTGTCCTGACTAAGACTAAGAGGCACGAACACATTTCCCCTGTGTTGTCCTCTTTACATTGGCTTCCGGTAAAATTTAGATACAATTTAAAATTCTTCTCTTAACCTATCAAGCTTTACATGGTCTAGCACCAACATACATTAAAGATCTAATCCAAACTTATCAACCCTCTAGGACGTTACAATCCCTAAACACTGATCTATTAGTTATACATCAAATCTCTAAATGTAGATTTGGAGCCAGGGCCTTCAGTTTTCAAGCCCCTCTGCTGTTGAACCAACTACCGGCTTCAGTCCGGAGGGCAGACACCCTCTCTATGTTTAAAAGCAAGTGAAAAGCAATTTTTGATAAAGCCTATAATTTGGGCTCTGTCTTAATCAGCCCTTTTTGTTTTTCTTAAGCTGCTATAGGCTTAGAATGCTGGAGGAGTTTTAGACACCAAGCTCCTTCCTTTTCTGCATTACATTCATCACTTGTGCAGTTTAAACCCAGACTTTTTATTTCTCTCCCGTAGATCCAGGGCTCCACCTCAAGAGCTGCTGCTGATCCAGGATCTCCACCACGTCATCAGATCCAGAGTTCTCTCCAGCACCTCCATGGACTCTTCTATACTCTCCTCTTTTCTATCACTGTATCATCCCTCACTCTTCTCTCCATCCATCTGTCTACCCCCCCATCCTTCCTCCCGGTCACAGCAGGAGGTCATCAACAATGAGTCTGGTTCTGCTCCAGGTTTTTGCCTTCTAAACAGAAGTTTTTCCTCGCCAATGCCACACAGTGCTTTACTCATGATTGAGTTGCTGGATCTGTTTTTCCTTTCTCGACTATAGTCTTATTTCAACTGTAAAGTGTCTTGAGATTACTTTGTTATGATAAGACACTTTGAATATAATGGAATTTAATTTAATTTAATTAAAAGTAAAAATCTTTCCATTCATTTGCAACCGTGTTTCCATGTCAGGTTCCTTCTGAGGAAGCACCAACTGAGAAACATTTTAAAACAAGAATATGAAAACCAAAGATAATAAGTTTAAGTAACCGGACTAAGGAAATGAGGCAGAAGATCACATTCTGGTTGAGCAAATGAGTTAAATATGAGCATATCTGACTTGTTTGTTATTTTGATAATTAAATAATATTATTTTGTTAAATCTTTTCACTTCCGTGTTCAAACTACTTTCCTGAAGTCATCCGATAATTGATGTTGCTTCTCGTTTCTTCTCGCCTGAAGTGCAACTACCACGAAAAGAGAAGTGCACACAAGAAATAATATTGCGAGAAATTATGTCACATTTTGGTGATTTGTCTGAAACTAAAGTTCTCTGAGTCTGAGCTGAAGTTGTCCTCTTGATAACCACAAGTACTGGCTAAAAAGTCTAGAAAACGTTGAGTCTGGATCACTTGATAAAAAAGCAGCACACTAATTTCACGTGAATAATAGTCACCTAACATAACTCCAGTTCTACGAATGCTCCGCCCCACTGTCTCTGTTAATAGGCTGTTCTATTATTAACCCCTGCTGCAAGTCTTCTTTTGCAAAACAAGTGATTTAAATCAAGACCTTAAGTGAAAGTCTAGAAATATTTTTTAATTTGTTTCACTAGAATAAAAATCTTGAGGTATTTTTAAAAACACAACATAAAATTACATGAAATAAAGTATTCTTTTGTATTGACTCAAGTGTATTGACCACTGCGCATCAGCAACATAAAGATCTGCACTTGAATGACACATTTTGTCATCACAGTCACATGAATTTATTTTATTTTAAAATCAATCTGACGCAAAAGAGCAAAGTTAAAGTCAAATGATGTTATGAGTCACCAGTAACAAGAAAGAGCAAGAGATGTCGACGTAAAACAAATAAATAAAAGTAATAAAAAGCATCATTTCAGGCTCCATTTCAACAGCACCGGTTGAACACTGGTATCGGACAAGGGCTACATAAAATTAACTATTAATCAAACTTTATTTTGACATAAAAAAAGTGCTAAAAAGGGACAAAAGAGTGAAAATATTAACATCAATAAGTGTTAACTTTTGACTGGGTCACTTTTAGTCTCTCGCTCTGACCTCACAGGGGCCACAAAAATACAGTCAAAGGGCCGAACTTTCCCCAATCCTGACATGGACTTCCCTAGTTCAGAAATATCCATCATTTCATTTCTTGATTTAAACTCTTGGACGTAAAATGTGATCAAGAGTGTGATTGATTCCTGTTGAGCAAGTGTCCCTGTAACCTAGCAACCGTCAATCACTTACGTGACAACCAGGACGTGGTGTATTTAAAGTTAAAAAAAAAACAAAAAACACTCTCAACATGCTCATTACAACGCGTCAGGAATAATGAGCTCCTGCCGCGGACTTCTTCACACAACCGAAACCCCCTCGATCCCTGACCCGGTGCAGGCGAGAGAGGGAGACGCTGGAATGTGTTGTTGTCACACAGCTGTGGTTTTATGGAGGAAATGCAGTGTGTGTGTGAGTGCTTCCTCCGTGTGTTGTTCCCTTTGACGCTATAGAAACAAGAGTGATAGGAAGTTCATCAGAAACAGTGTTTTTCACGACGGGCCCCTCCCCCGCCACGGCTGTTTCTCACCTGCGTCTCCTGTCAATTATTGCCTCCCCGATGAAGCAGCTGGATACCTCTGAATGTGTGTGTGTGTGTGTGTGTGACATCTTTCTCGCTCTAGATGTCTCAATATTCCTGAAAAAAAAAAAATTGTGAGAGGAAAACGTCTTATCACCGCTCCTGACCCGTCTTCAACTTCAAGGAGTTCCCGTGTTTGACTTCTGCTCACCTGACGGAGACGGTCTCCTCCTCCGGTCATTTGCACACAATGGTCAGCGACCGTCAATATCTGCACACACACCTCCACCTCAGAGGGACCTGCGGTCTTCACACATCCACCTGGAGTCGTTCCATCACACACCATGGAAGACAGAGATGAAGCTAATAAAAATAAGTCCAGTAAGAAGTATCTAAGGTTTAATCCAGAAGTATGGAGATAAAAACCATCCATCATTTGAGCTTAATGTTCAGTTACTTAATGTTCAGGCCAGGGCCGGGTCTAGACAGGCATGTATGAGGGGGCAGCCACAAATCTTGAGGGGGCATTGTGCTGTTACTTACTTACTTACATGTAAGTTTGAGGGGGCACAACATTTATTTGAGGGGGCCAGGCCCCCTCTTGCCCCTGCCTAGACCCGGCCCTGGTTCAGGCTATAGAAACTTAATAAAACGACAAAATGTTTTTTTTTTGACATGTTTGTTTTTGGTATTAAATAACTCTTTCTCAATTTGTGACCTGTTGTCGTTCATTTTAATCCATGAATTTGTTAAAGCTAGCTCTGTGTTTATTTATAAGCTGATGCTAGTTAGCGCTGGATGCCGCTGCTGGATTTTTACATTTTACATAAATGAAAAATTTGGATTAATTTAGGTTCAACGTTTGGTTACCAGAGCAGGTTGTACTCATTGAAAGAACAACTGTCTACTTAGCTAAGGTCTAAGCTATATGACCTATTCTTGTAAATGATTTCCAAAAGTTCTGTCGATATTTGTTGGTTTGTTTCAGAAAATATTCATTGGACAGAGTGGATTCATCTCAGTCTATTTCACTTCCTCTGGGTTCTTAGTATCAGGAGTGGATTCTCGACTGGCCTCTTCCTGTATTTCAGTGTTCTTTGATGCTTCTTGTTGTTTTACCTGTGGAGACTTTGTATAAATGTTTTAATGTGTAGTTAAGCAATTACAATTATATTAATTTAAATGAAAAAAGGCAATGTGTTTAATAAAAAAAAGGGATAAAACTGCCAAATAAAACAATTTAAAAAAGAGTCTCAAGCATGTTTACTATGTTTGAAACGAATAATTGAAAGAAATGTTGATTCATTTAAAAAATATTGCATCTTTTAAGTTTATGTATTTTATTCAGTCATAGAAAGGCACTGGGACAGCAACAACTCAGACCAGGGTCTCTTTTTCATAGCTTTAAATAAAGTTTGAATAAATTAATGTTTTTTTAATTGTTAAAACCAGGAAAATAATAATGTAAATCTGATTTAATTAAAATGAAGTAAAAGCTAGCAGCTCCTTCAGAGCGCCCCTGGCCCTCAGAGGTTATTCCTATACGATGACATGGGAAAGACTCTCATCAGGAAACTTCGGGAAATCCCCTCTGATATGATCACAAAGTGCATCCAGACAAAAGCTCCGTACCTATACATTTAGCATCGCGCCGAACAATGGAGGCCCCAGAGGATTCAATCCACAGCTGAGAAATGGCATCCAGATATACAGACTGAGTCACTGAATCAATATTCATGTTTAAGTGATGAAGGATTGTACATTCCTGCATGTTGTTGAATAGTCAAACATTGAAGGCTTACTTTAGATCATTTAGAAGTTTAGAGATGAAAGAAAATCATTATTTTTTTTAAAGACAATATGTTTATTTATTTATCACATAGTAAAAAGTAGTAGAAACATTTTCCCTTTAATTCACACGTACAAGTTTCCAATACTGTCTTTTTAGATTTGTATCGACTCTTGCTTAAAACTGAAGCAATGGTTTCTGGGCCGGAACACAGGTTGTGAGTGAGTTACTAAGATAATGTGTGGGACACACGGGTGAGATCGGAAACAAGACAGAAAGAAGAACCGGCAAAGTCCTGTCACCTGAAAGGGTGTTATTGAACAGCGCTCGACTGTTGATAAAAAAACTAAAATTAAAGAAGGTTAAAGAAATTTTTAAACAAGATCCTTCCATACTCGCGAAAAGTTTTGATGAAAGAAAACAGTTTTTTGCTTCTTTTAGTACGCGCAGTTATCTATTCAATTAAAATATCTACACATTTATGTCGTCCTAATTAGGGAATTAAAAAATACAAAGAAAATAAAATTGTGCAATTGTAATTAGATGTATTAATAATAAGTTAATCTTTTTTTTGTTTGCTTTAGAAATGGATTTGAAATTCTAATTAAAAAATAAATGTAGTTGACGTGATGATACGACTTAAGATCTTAGATGAAACTTTGGTGATGGAAAGTCAAATTTTTAACGATAAAAACTCTTGTTGGAAATGATTGATTTGGATTTCACACTGAGGTTAGAGATAATAGACTTTATCTCTCTATCCCTTAAGCTATATTATTTTAAACTTTATTTTAACAAATGTCTTTGCTAAGCAGTCAAATAAATCCTTTATCTAATGTAAGAATACTTGAAGTAATTCTACCACAATATTCAAAAAGACAATGTCATAGTTTTAATACATTGAGATGTTGCGGAAAAGACAGACGGCAAAATTAGACTATTAAAATACAGGTTAACACGCTAGTACAGTAGAACAGATGAATCAGATTTTACTCAAATTCAAGAATTTTAAAGATGCTAAATGTATTTCCTCTAAAGAAATAATTGTTGAACTGGTTTCCGTCCACGAACAAATGTATTTTAATGCGATAGCTTGTTGATGGTGAGCCGTGAGTCATGATTCATTCCGTATCCGTAGCTTTGTATTGTCACGACTAGATTTATGGAGTAAATCAAAGCTGATCGGAGGAAAAACCCTTCGTAGGAGAACAAGTCGATTATGTCGTACCCTCCACTTCCTCTGCGATAAATAAATACGCAAATCTAAACAGCCACTTCAGATTTATTGTTCCTCGGTGTAGCTGTGAAGTAGAAGCTGCCTTGTTTATAATAAACAAGTCCATTAACAGACTCGGACCAGGTGGGCGAGCTGAAGGGGGCCGTCCACGTAAGGCGGCCACGGTCAAGGAAGCTGGCGGGGTCAGCGCTGGTTTGACTGGGCCGAGACCGTGTCACGTTTTCGGGAGTGATAAGAACAGGAAGCTTGCGATGGGGCAGGAAGGAAGTGAGCCGGGGTCTGGGACGAGGAGTGGGGGGAGGGTCTGTGGAGACGTAGAAAAAATAATATTTACAGAGAAACGATGAGAGCCAAAGAAATCTGGAGGTTTTATTTACCTCTCCAGCGCCGGCTCTGTGGTTTCGGTCGGCGCTGGTCGTGACGGCGGGATGACGCCGAGCTCTGCTGGGAAGCTCAGAAGGGAACCTGGAGTCCAGGAGGAAGTGAGCGTCAGACCGAGGCCGCAGTCACACACATCTGCTACAAACAACCGCTCACTCTTGTCAACACTTGTGTCGAGACACAACAACGTCACCCACTATTACGGTGAATATTTAACCCGTAAATCACTGATACCAATTCAGTGACTCACCAGGTGGCTTAACAGGAAGTCACTAATATGATTGTTCAAACATCAAAATGATATAATTTTTAAAATAATGGGTTACCATGAATCTCTCTACAGTAAATGTGGTCATTAGTAGCTCTCTTTTTTGACCAGGTTTAACCTTCTTCAGGCACAGTAACACTATTTGTTTTTGAATTTATCCTTTTCTGTGGAAGTGCTACGTCAACCTTGATATGTGAGGCTCTTACACTGAAATACAAGGTTCACAAACAGGAAGTTCTGTCTGCTTGTGTGTCGCTAGTGCTAAAGACCTTTATTATCCCATTTTTTTTCAAGATGATAACCAACATCACCAAATGGATAAAAAAACGATGCTAGTTTATGTGATAAGAAGACTCATTCACCCCAAAGTAAAAACTGGACTTCAGTAGCTCCGACTTTTGACCAGGTTCAACCTCAAAATTTAAGAAAAGTCTTTCTTTTGTAGGAACTACTACATTTATGTTGTCATCTGAAAATGTTGCACTAAAATACAAGGTGCACAAACAGGAAGTCGTGTCTGCTTGATGAATAAGAAGACTCATTAACCCGAGTCACTCTGACGCTAAATGACTCAAACTAATTTGTAGACATGACTTTAATCTATTATCTGTCTCACTTATAGAACAATTCTTCATAACATTAGGACCACCAGCTTCTAAGTGAAGGAGATAAAGTGCATGAAGGCTCCTCCCATGATGCAACACTAATAGACCCAGGGACTCATTAATTCCTCGTGCTATTAGATATAATTCTGAATTTGGGGGCAGGAGTGCAGTGAAAAGATGATTCTATTCCATGTTAAAATCTTTGTATCATTTTCTTTGTTATTTTCTTTTGCTCTATCTTCTTTATCTTTAGATTTAGATTGTGTCATCTTGCACTTTCTTTTTATTGCACTTTGTCCTTGTTCTTGATTTATGAATCTATCTTCTGTGTTGCTGTTTGCTGGCTGGAAAGACAATTTATTATAAAGGAAGTTTTTCCTCGCCATTGCTCACTGTACAGTGTTTCGCTTCTTGCTCTTTGTTGAATTTCTGGGATCTATTTTTCCTTAATCAACTATAGTCTTATTTCAACTGTATAGTGTCTTGAGATAGCTTTGTTATGATAAGACACTTTAAATAAAATTGAATTGAATTGAATTGAATTGAATTGAATTGAATTGAATTGAATTGAATTGAATTGAATTGAATTGAATTGAATTGAATTGAATTGAAGGAGACCTCCAGAGGGATCAATAAAGTTGATCTACTTACTATGAAAGACTTCTGCAACAAGGTAACCAAAGCAAGAAACATGTCTACTGCATATCCACAGTGGTTTTAGATGAAATATAAAATGTAATCCGATTATCACCCTTTTTTTTCGAGCAGAGTTTCAAGTGGTTGTCATTGTGTCGTCATGTTGGGTTTTCTGAGATTGGGTTTCTTGGGAAACTCTGGTTTCTTCCCACAGTCCAAGAAACCTATCATTATTTTATTTAAATGATTCAATGAGTGCAACCAGGACTCAGACCACATAAATGATGGACAGTTCAACAACAAAACCACATTTGTGTGATTTGTTGTTAATTGAAATATTCTTTCTTGTCTGTGGTTGAAAGAGGAACGAGATTATAATCCTGGAATGACGGCAAGGCTTCCACCCGAGCTCCACTCTAACCTTCTGATAGTCCCCGGACTCTCTGAGCGAGACCGCACACCGTTTAATCAATCCAGTCATCTAAAAAGGATTTCTCTATTTTCAGGTTTTTAATCCAACGTCTGAGTTAATCTCAGGGATTGGACTGGGGGGGTGAAAGGGGGGAGAAACCGGGAGTCACAGATACTAAATTCTCAGTGATACACTCGTCAGAGCGACAATCACACTCTCGTAATGCCTCCAGGAAAATTAATTTTGGTGAGGCCTCGGTCATGTAGGTCAGTGGATGAATCTGTGTCGCTACATTTTCAGGCTTTTGCTGCCAGATTATTTCATGGACACAGAGTGATGGACAACACCTGTGGGATGTTCAAACGCCCACGGGCATCGGAGAATTTTTTTTTCTCTGAGTTAAGAGAAAAAAACATTTATTTTGCCAATACTTTCAAAACTCTGTGAAACAAGCGCCCACGTACTGTTCATTCAACAAAGGGGGCCCCCTACTGGAGATTTAGTCTACTGCACCTTTATGACACCATTTACATTTGTATTCATACTTGGTTCACAGCATTTAGGAGAATCTTTCAGGCGAATATATGTTACATTTTCATGACAGTTGATCAATATTTTACGCCACTTTACTCGATTTCATTTGTTCATGAATATTTAATATGCATCAGACTTTTTTATTCACATACAATTATACAAGAAAAGTATTTTGAATACTATTGTATGTGGTTTTCAATAGAACTTTAACAAGAGTATTAAATGGATCTTGATATTTAATTATTAATTTAAATCACAATGTCAAGATTCTTTCACCTTGAAAAAATGTTTTCGAAAATTAATATTAGGCATCTATATTTTAAACACAAATGTCTTTCAAACATATATTGATTTATTGTTAATTATTTAATTTTTACAGTATATTTCTTCGTTAATTATATTAGAAAACATGACATTTATTCCATAATATTTTATCTAACTATTGTTTTGGATAAAAAAATGTAAAGGAATGTATTTTTAAATAAAAGGCTAAACTATTATTTGTTTTTAAATGTGTTTTTGTAATTCATATACATATTATATTTCTATATCTCTCTCAATTGCGTCTTAAACGTGTATTTATTCATTAACATTGATTTATTTAATTTGTATTTAAAGTGACTATAATAAATCTATTTGTCTTTGTTTCTTTATTATTAAACAATTTGAATTTCATTAGTGCAGAGAAGAATTTTACCGATTGTTAAATACTAAATTATCAAGGGAATAATGTCATTTTATTGAAGGCATAATCATGAATTTACAAAATCTATGATTTAATTGGTAAATAAATCTGGCAACAATAGACAGCGTAGTCATACTTGTCATTCCATAATAGTTAAAAACAAACTTCTTTACACAGACATGTGAAACATAGTAATAAACTGTTAATATTTAATCGTTTCACCTCCACATTCTTTCGGGTCAGAGTCGGAGAGTCTGACCACGACTTGCCCTCCGGAGTCTTTATTAGCGTCCATTACTGTAAAGCTGCTATCAGCCATCGAGCAGGGCAGGGGGTCTCCCTGGTCGCCACTAAGCAGTAAATAAATATGAGCCTATTGTATTCTGGTTCTCTAACTGTCCTTGTTCTCTCATGCTGAGTAAACGCTGCACTACAATGGGGGGCCGGACCACTGTGTCACTTCTGATCCCCTAAGATTTGCTCCTCTGGGTTCCTCCGCCTGGGAAAGTGACTTCTCAGGAAAGAGGAAGCAGTGAAAAGCAGATATGGGAGATTGTAGCGAGTGGCATTCCAGAAAATGTTTATGATAGCAATATTGACGTGAACAATTTTCATCTTACATCCTTCACTGACTAGCAAAGGTTGCTCATTTCCTTTGTATATTTTCTCGTTTTTTTTCTCGTTTATTTTGTTTCATGTACCGAAGACAGGACGAAGAAGGTCACGGTCACATGATTAATGGTCATTTTCTAGCACAAGTTTCTTGTCAAATGTTAGATAGACGTCTGTGTGTATTGCATCAACAAAAGTGAACTCTTTAGCGGGTTTAAAACTCTTTCAAAAGTATCCGAAGTCAGAACCGATGTCGTTTCTTGTTTGGTGGCGTAATGTCGTCCAGAATAAAAAAAATGAAAAAATGACCTTATACTTCTAGATTGTTTTTTATACAAGATTTATCTCTGTCAGCGGCACAAAAAGATCTGTACAAATGAGTTTAGAATTGCGTCTTCTTTTCTTGGTGCTCATGGACATCATCAATATTTTACAAATGATAAAAACTAAAGTTAGTTATGTTCAAATATGGAAAAGCATACAACAAACAAAAGCTTCTTGATACACTCTCTTGGCACTCTCAGAATTATTATATTTGAACGAGCTAGATATCTCAATATTATGCGTCTGAGATGTTAAGCTTAGAGAAGTTTAACATTAGTTTAAAGGTGTTAACCAAGTAGAGACTGGCTGACCTGAAGTTTTTGTTTTAAAACATTCACAAGAGCGACTGTTTAAATCTATAATAAATATAATAAATAATATAATATAATATAATATAATATAATATAATATAATATAATATAATATAATATAATATAATATAATATAATATAATATAATATAATATAATATAATATAATATAATATAATATAATAAATGAATATAGCAAGAGCAGAATAATCCAACCTTCTATTTAGAAAAGGCTGGTATCAAACAGTATGAGCCTTCTCTCCAACCATCCATTACAAGGGCTGGGACCTAACCCAGCTACTTGGGGTCAGAGGCAGGGGTCAACCTGAACAGGCAGTAGACACACATATAGACCAACAACATGTCACACACCTACTCACACCGTTGGGCAATTTATATTGATCAATTAAGTCATGTTTTGGATTGTGGGAGGAAACCGGAGTGCTCAGAGGAATCTACATTTTCCATTTTTGTATTTTTTATTTGATTTTCAGAACTTTCAGAAAAACAAGACAGATGCTACTAACATGCCTTTGTTACACCACAACACACCCTTACACAGTCAAAGGGGCCGTCAAGCCTAAAGAAAGAACATTTTGAAATACAAAAACAATAGTATAACAATAGTATTTTACTTATTTATATAATTTAATTTTCAGCTTTACATTTTCAACATACATTCCAAAAGAACCATGAATATATTTAATGTAAAAAAAAGATTTACATTTTCTTTTAATATATTTTGAGAGACAACAAATATTTACATAAAGCAAATAAAATCAAGTTACTTGTATTTGGAGTTTATTTGTAATGAATGATTTAAAATATATTCAGTTTTTTGTTATTTGTTTTACAGTTAGACCTCAAAAGTGTGGCCCTCTAGAGTACTTCTCTCAGGTCTGATCTTCAATAAAACACTTTTCAAGTAGATTGTTTTAAAGAAAAAAGAGATATTTATAATCATGACTGATTTGAAACGGTTCACTCCATGTCTCGACCCATTTGTGCCTCAAACATTCCCTCAGAATACGTTTGCTGCTCCAGAGAAGCACGAGACTCGGTTCCATCGAGTTGATCAATCTTTATTAATCGACCGATTCCTTTCAAAAGTGGCTCTGGTGATGACTGATGGTGCCGGAGCTGCTTGTTGACAGGACGTGCGCTGCAGGGACTTAACACTTTCTATTGGAGGAAAATCAAGGCCTTGAGCGAGGAGTGGTGCACGACGGCGCCCCCCCTGGGACGTCGCCGCTTCGCTCGGGCATGAGTCTGCCAGCGCCCGTCCTGTAATCACCGATGACATACGCCGAGCACTTTTCCAGATCGACTTTCCTGTTCTTCCAGCTGCGACTCGCACAGGAAGAATAACACAGTGGCAGCGCGGCTCAGGGAATGTGGCTTTTCGCAAACACGGCCGGAGAAAGAAGTTGAAAGAGCCTCCTCCGGAGCGAGGGAAGTGAGGCCACGTCCTGAGAAAACCTTCACCCACGCGGGCGACAACAACACCCTGCCAATCAAGACACGTATTCCTTGCCTTGAAGCACCTGGATTTTTTTGACTCACTTCAGGGTTTATTATGACCCCTGAACAATCCGCGATCAGTCGAGGGGATTTGCTGGATAGAGCTGAGCCAGAAGACAGAGTGCCAAAGTCTTTTCCTACAATACCTGAATCATTCCAACATGTTGAGTCTTAAGTCTTGACCCTACAGTGTCTTTTTTTCCCGCCAGAAACATCAATCCACTCGCTGACTCAGCATTATTAACCCGGGAGATTTTTACGACAGCTTAACATACAGTGGCGTTGCCTTCAGGTGCCCCCGGCAGGAAGACTCATGCACACAGTTCATGACCTGCTGTGACGACCTGCGACCTTTCACGCCCCCTTAGCTTTGCTCAGTCAATCAGGAGGGGGGGTGAGAAAGACGCCGCGTCAGCACAAACTTACAGGTGCTCAGCGAGGTAGAGGAGGAGACGGATGAAGAGGTGGAGGGGTTGTTGGCTCTGTGTGGAAATCAGGAGGTTTATAAACTTTCAATTCACAACTTTTATTTAACTACAAAAGTAATACTGATTTAAATAAGTAAAAACATCACTGCTGCAGCTTTGAAACTCATTTAGAAGGAAACTTATATGAAGTGAAATATTAAAATCATAATTTGAAGAGAAAGAAAATATGAAGAACATGATTCAATGAAAAGCCTAAAAAAGAATATATATATATGTATATATATATATATATATATATATATATATATATATATATATATATATATATATATATACAGTAAATACTTTCTCCAAACATATAATAAATGCATCATTCAATTCTCTGAGATTTCTTTAAATCCATGTATCAGTTTACAGTTTTTATTTAAAATATATTCAATACAGAAATAGTTAAAATACAATGGGTTGTAACATCAAATAATACATGTCTTAATAAATCTATTACCAGAGGAAGAAGATTCAAAACATATTTCATTAGTTTTTATATATACCTAGGAAATAAAATATAGTCTTTGAGTAGATTTAGTGGAATTCAGAATATAATGTCAGGTAGGAAAATACCATATAATAACAATTTAAAAATAAAGATAATTTCATTGAAGACATGCAGAACATTTAAAAGCATAACTGCTGTTTTGAAAAGAAAAGCTTCCCTTATCCAGTTAAAATATATATGATTTTACTCAATACACACTTGTTAGAGTTGAACTTCGATGGTGAACCAGTGGTTCAGGTGAATCAGGAGCTTTTGACATTAACAAATGTCCTAAAGCGTTTTAAAAATCAAAAACAATACACAGTTAAAATACATGCTTTAAAAGGCCAAGTCACATAAGACAAACACAGGAGTCCCAGAAAATCACCGGAATCTCTCCTCTGGTCCTGAAGCGTGTTCAGGAACCATCAGTAGATTCTGATCCACAGACCTCAGAGCCCGAGCTGGGGTGTAAGGCTGGATCAGATCACTGATGTAAGGAGGAGCCTGACCATGAATAGATTTTAAGTAAGGACCAGAATTGAAAAAGTGATCCTAAAAGAAACTGGCAGACAGTGAAGGATCGGGGAAATGTGAGTTCTTCTACTAGAGCGGCTCATGTGTTGAACTCATCATGAGCTTTAAAATAAAAAAGTAAGGCTGAAATGTAAGTATATATTGTTTGATTTTGTTTGACCCTTGACCCAGATTGTGGTAAATATTCTGGTCTCTTTGGCGGTTGAGTTTGATACCCCTGCCCTGAAGTTTGTATTTGCTCAACCTTGAAATATCATTAGGAATCAAGCACACACACACACGCACACACACACACACATACATACGTTTGTCCCAGACTGAGTCATAAAGCAGGAGACTCTCAGGAAGAAGGTGTGACGTTGTTTCCACAATAAATAATCAGTTATTCCCCCCGACACGCCACATTCCAAGTCACCGCATGTTCACACGTCAGAGTCCACTGGATGTTTGAAGTTGTTTTTTTGTATTGAACAGACATTTTTCGACCATGTTTGTGTGTTTTGGTCCTGCTAGTGTTTGTCGACAGGACTTTGAGATACTATTGTATCTGCTCCGCGGGTCACTGGACCACACCCGGTTTGTCCGTTCGGACCCGGTTACAGTAACCGTCTGTCTGGTGGTCACCGACTGACCGTCTCCCGCTCGTATTTTTGGTCCCTGATAGAAGTGGGCGTCGGTGCAGGAGCCGCTGTGTCTCTGCTGGAGTGCGACTGATTTTAATCAAATTATTTACAGTACAAATCATTCACAAACATGTCTAATATTCTTGGAAAATGTGATTTGAATATACAGTATATATATAAAAAACTACATTATATTACATAACATTATATTTCTTGAGAATTGAATACAAAGCAACTTGAGGACATTTGAAAATAAGACGCTCATTTACAGACGTGTTGTGATTATTTGTTTTTTTTTAACACAATATTATTGGCCAAGAAATAATGTATCCATTGTATTCAATACTTTCATTAGCATTTGAAATACCATTGACAGAAATTAGCTGAAAGTGACAGCTTCTGGATGGTCAGTCACAAAAAGCAAACTGACTCCTTCAAGAAACATCTCAAGACACTTTTATTTGTGTCTTGACCTTTTAAGTAAATACTTTATCGGGTATTGCTTTAATTGTCTAAGCGCTTTGTGACCCTGGTCTAGAAAAGCACCCTACAAATATTACTTACTTACAAACAGTGACAAATCCTTCAAACGAGTAATGGATCCAGATGGTAACAAGAAAAATGCATTTAATCCCTTTAAGATTTTTAATAAAATCTGCCGAGATTGTTTGCTAATAGAATAAAAAGGGCGACAATCATTTAACGCCCTTCGTAGTGTTAGTAAAAAGTAAGGTTTAGCAAAACTTGAGGTATACTTAACTGAATCCAAATTAACTTAACTAAGTTAAAGATACCTTTCACTGTTGATATTTTACTAGACAAAGCTTTGCTATGCTAGGTGTGACCTAAAGTGTATACAGTGGACTTCCCTTTTACTTGAGAAACATCTCTCCTGCATCTTCCGGGTCTGCCCGGGGCCTCCTCCCAGGTGAACACTTCCAGGAGGAGAACATCCTAAAGAAAAGCCAGAGCAGTGGTTTTACTTTGAATCTCACAGATATGTTTATTTGTGAAATCGTGTTTTCATCTTTTATTCCCATTTTTTTTAATTTTTTTACATTTTGTTGTTGCTGATCATGGGTTTTCGGCTAACAATAATAATAACTAACACTTTTTAATCAATGTTTCAGACAATACAATATCATTTTTTCTCATGACTCAAAAACAAAATGGCAAAAATCCCTGATGGCTGCTTAATTACATCGTGACCGATCAGCATTGACATGGTCGGACATCCCTCACGATGAACTTCAGATTAATCTAAACACAAGTCAGACGGTTGAAAACAAATCCCCGTGTCAGGTTTGTTTCTTTACGGGATAAGAAGCCTCTCACTTCAGTCACTTCCTGTTCGAGTTTCCTCATCTGTCGCCGCCCCAGCAGACGTTCCTGCAGGATAAGACATGGATGAGCTTTATCTGCCGACCACATTCCCAAATTTAACACTCAGCACAGGAAACCAGAGGTGACCTTCATGTTCTGGACCTAAATATAGATCTCAAGAATGTTACAAATCAGGAAGCAGATCTATTTTTAGCTTGAATAAACACTTGTGTCACTCTCAAGTTGATAACACTCACAACCTATAGAACATTTTGAAATATGTTTATAAGCATGTGAGCGAGATTCTTCTCATTTCTTTTCATTTTTGTCTGTCAAGTCCTTTGGATGGCAGAGATGGTAAATCAATAACAATTACTAATAATTTCACCAACTCATCGATATTTATTTTGGAATCACTTCTTGTTTCTTGAAAAAATAGCTCCTTTTATGTTATTTGGTTGTTTTATTTTACAAAGTGCTTTTATAAACAGAAGACATTTTAAACCTTTTAAATAGAAAAACAAACATGATTTAGTTAATGAATTTGAAAAAAAAAGTTTAATTTAATTACAAACACTCTTTATAAACTTTATTTTTCGTTGATCGTTTATTTTTATTCTTTTATTATCTATTTTATTATATTTTTTTTTTTTTCAACTGTGCTTTTGTAAAAGTGTGTTTCCCCTCTGGGGATGAATAAACATTTTCTATTCTATTCTATTCTATTCTATTTGCAGGTTGTTCCAATTGGCTGCAAAATATTTTGACATCGTAAAAAAAGCCTTCATACTTCGTCCGCCAATCAGATCCCAACTGGACATTTAATAAACATCCATCAATCTCTCTGATATCATCCTTGTTTTTCCTGCAGGAACTTCCTGAATAGGAGCGTTAATTTTTGGTGAGCAGCCAAACTGGAGGCCAAACAACAATGTCCAGGTCATATTCTGGGAAATAAAAAAAACAAATCCAGGCAGATGATCCCGTCGATGTTTTTGTTGTTTATTTTTATCCTCCATATTTTTGCACGGCAGCACATTTATGCAACCTTCTGTAATGTCGTCCAGGGAATTGAACTGACGTCAGGTTTCTTCCGCTCATTTTGGCCGGTGAGCGTGTCTTCACTTTCACAATCAGCCATCAGCGACCAGAGCCGTCATCGTTGTGCTTGTTTGGATCCAGACCAGGATCGTTTCCACTGGTGACGCAAAAGCTTCTTCCTCAGATGTGTTGATCTGTTTGTGATTGAAGACATTAGCAGTGATTACATTCCTTATAATCTATTGATCAAATACGTATTATAATCAAAGAAAAAGGGTTTATCAGGTTTGATCAAGTCATAATCTCATTCCAAATATCAAAGAAAACATTAATTCAGGCCATCATTACCTCTGCCAAGGAGGTTTTTGTTGACATCCTTTACTTATCCGTCTGACTGAGAAACAGCTACAAGGCTTAAGAATGTTAGCAAAGGAAAGTTTAGGAAATATTGTTACAAGATGAAGAAAGAAGTGATTTATTCTGGTGTTGTTTAGTATTTCCATCTGGATCCAGAAATAATTTGAAGATTTGACACGTTGTATGTGTGTGTAGTGCAAGTAAGTTATTGAACATTAAGAATTGTGCATTTTTGTATGTAAGTTCTGCTCTTTAAGCGCTGTGCTATCTCAGGGTCAACGTGACCTGAAGACAAAAAAACAAATGTGTTTGTGGTATCCCTTGTGTTGCCTCAGGGTAAGGGTGAGGGTTTGTTTTTGGGCCTTCGGGTCACCTTGACCCTGAGATAACACAAGGGTTAAAATGTGAAATTGTGTCATTTTTGAATTGGTTAATATGGATCTACAATGTGCTTTACATAAATAAATGACTTACTTACTATACTTAAACTTTATTAGAACATGGACAAGCTTTATGTCCAAAATTGCCAATAGAATTATCACATAACAAATCGACTTAAAAGGATGTTTTTTATTCAAATTACTTTCATTATTAATATTGTGACCTTGAAATGTACTTGTATCACTACATTGTTTTCATATTAAAAAACGTGTGATCTATGCATGTTTTCCATACCACCCCATAACACCTGCATGTTCTGGCTTTCACAGAGACACTGTTTCTTTATGTCACTCACATCACTCTTTGCAGGAGCAGGATCCAAGTCTCCAGCAGTCAAATTCCTGCACAAGTTGGTTTATTATTTATTCGATCTTTTTAGTACGTTTCCATAAACTAACCCATAACTCGTCATAGAAAGAAACTGTTCAAACAATGTTTTTTAACTCAATAATAAGTTGCTAGCTTAGCTAGCGGATCAAAGCACTAGCTGCAGTCATTCTCACCCGAAAAAATGGATATGTTGAAAATAAGGAATACACATCAGAGGTTTGTATTAGTTATTTATTAGAGCAACACATTTCCACACATGGTTAAATTCATTAAAAAACTATAAACTTTAAAACATTTAAAAGGCAACACAACAGTATGTGAGTAAATAAACGATGGTTCACGAGAGCGAGCGTTCTTCTCTGTGGCTGCTCTGCTGATGATGATAACTGTTCGGATCCACCGACTCGGGCACGGACGGGCCGAGGTACTGTTCGAACTCACTTCTGTCCAGGTCGTAAAGCATGTCCAGCTGGACCTGGTCCAGATAAAACTCTAGGGGGGGTCCAGAGAAGAGTCCACCGAACCCCTTCGGCTCTCCTGCGTCCATGTGAGCCACTGTTGGGTTTTGGTGGAAAGTGAGCTGGGAGTGCTGGTGGCTAAAGTACGAGTGTGGCTCTGCAGGGTAGGCCGGAGGGTAGGGGTACATGGGCGATCTATCCAAGAAGTCGCTCTGACACGAGGTGGCGTAGCCGCCGGGGAGGGCGGAGAAGTGGGTCGGGCTGTTTGGGAAGTTGTGCTGGTGGTTCTGGAGCAGGTAGGTGAGGTTGTAGCTGGAGTTGCAGAAAGTGGACGGCGTCTCCGGACTCTGCAGCCGACTGGTTTTCTTCAGCTGCTTCCTCCTGCGGGGTCGGTACTTGTAGTTGGGGTAGTCGATGGTGTGCTGGACCCTCAGACGCTCGGCCTCCTGCATGTATGGTCGCTTCTCGGCCAGAGACATGGATTTCCAGGTCTTTCCTGCAGGAGAACAGCGGTTAGTTGTCAGCATACACAAGTATTTTGAACCTACTTCTACCACAACTACTTGCTAATTTTAATATTTAAAGTTGTACTTCAAATCCTACATAATCTTCAACTATAAATGAGTGTCTCTATCACTACTTAATATTAAATGCAGCTGCAATAAAGATTACGGTTCATGTGATGTTTTGCAAAAATACTTCTTAACTATACTTTATGTTCTACAAGAAACTCTAGTCATATATTAATACTGGCATAATACTTCAGGTCTGCTTATTATACTTAGCTTCTTATTTACTGTTAACAATAAAAGGTGATGCTAAAACTAGAAATGCTAATGCTACTTTTGCAACAAAACGCCAGCTACAATACATTCAGTATACTTTAAATAAAACATTAACTTTTATTAAAAAATAAGTTAATTGACATTTCTGACGACTATTATTTTTAAATTGACAGACAATAAAATAAAATAAAATAAAATAAAATAAAATAAAATAAAATAAAATAAAATAAAATAAAATAAAATAAAATAAAATAAAATAAAAATAAAAACAAAGTCTCACCAAGTATTTTGCTGAGGTCTGTGTTCTCCAGGTCTGGGTTGAGCTGAGCCAGTCTCCTGCGCTCCTCTTTTGTCCAGATGATGAAGGCGTTCAGGGGTCTCCTGACTCTCTGCTGGCTGGTGGAGGAGGATGAAGACTTGGCCTCCGGGCTGTTGCAGCTGGAGTCCGAGTTGAAAGACTGCGGGCTGGCGGGCTCGGAGGTCGGGGACCTCACGGAGGTCAGGTCGTCACTGTCGAACATGACCTGCGCAACAGCGGCGGCAGCGTTGGGGTCGTGGCTGTGGTGGAACATGTTGGTGTGTGTGGGCTTCTGTGCAGGTTCGCTGTCACCTGGTCTGGGATATATGCGGGACCCGGACCAATGAGAGTCCAGGAGGGAGTGGATTTAAGGTGTGAATTTCAGGTGTTTTCTCGTGTCGGTGAGAGATGATCTGACGCCCCAAAATCAAGCAGCCCACGAAACTTCAGCTCACGTCTGTCTAACGGTCTTCACTCATTCATTACAAGACACATCACACCTCCATCCTCTCTGGGTGGACACACAAGCACACGATGGAAATGTTTTAGGAAAATTAAATAAACCATAAAAAAACGAATAACAAGCTCTAAAATCCCGTCACGGTGTTCCTCAACAAGGGCAGATAAAATCATCAAGAAAGTTGTTATTCAATAAACTCATTCAATTATAAGTTCAAAGTGAAATATAATTAAATGAAAAAAATGAATATGAATAAATTAATATAAAGAAATCAATCGGAAAAATACTAAATGGATTTTCGCAGGTATTTCAATTTATTAAACACTATATAAAGGGGATTTTATTTTGAGTGTGATTGAAAAACGAAAACTGCGATAAAGAATATATTATTCGTATGATAAACATCGAACGATTAATTTTTTCTTTAATTTAAGTCACACCTAATTCTTGAACTAACGAAAAAAAGGGAGTAGCGATCTTAAACTAACGAAAGATGGTTTGTATTGCGGTGCTTTATCTTTTGTTGCAGTTGAAATGTACTTATAAGGAGCAAAAATTGACTAAAACGAATATTGAATATTTTGTCAATTAACGGCCTTTACTTTATATGAATTATTCATAATGGTCTGGTTAGATTGTTCATCAGAACGAACGTGTTCGTTTCTTCTTCACTGAAACAAACAAACCAAAAAACGAATAAAAGTTCAAACGTGAAAATCCATTTTATTAAAAAAAATATAAAATAAAATATGTAAATATGTAAAATTTGGTCCTAAAAAAAACAAAAACCAATAAGAAATATCTACGAATAATCTAAAATATGAGTTAATATATTACAATTAAAAAAACACATATCTTTCATCAGAACACGTCAGTATTTAAAATAAACCTTTATTATTCCGGTGACGAGGTCTTATATTATGGTGCACTAGTTCGTACGGTTTCAATAAAGTGCTTTAAAGACTGTTGTACTCGCTACTGTACACGGTGGACATCAGTGAGTACCTCGGTTACTCATCTGTGGAATCTCGTCAATAGGTCGCAGGTATTCGGGTGAAGATCAAAGTTTTGGGGAGACTGCGCTGGTTGATCATTACATTGTTGCTCTTATCAGTGGAGCTCTGTCTCTGAGAGAAGGTTCGACACGAGCGGGACCAACATGATCAAGGAGGGTTTATTACGCGATTACTTCGCACAAATATTGACTCGAGAGCTACGCAGAGTATCCGTGACGTCACCAAAGGACGCTCCCGAGTCTTGACATTATAGACAGGAGTGTATTGAGGTCAAAACTGCAGCACAGACACAGAAACCAGCTCCAACCTTTTTAGGGTAAAATGCGCCTAAATCTCGTCGTTATTAGCGAGTGAGTGTTTGGAATCAACATGTTTGTTGACTGAGCAAACAAGCAAATAAACACTGCTATTCCTGTATTATTTATGTGGTGCGACTCTGACGTTGTTTCTTCTTCTTTCTTCATAAGTCAAGGCTTGTGGGCCAGATTTAACATATTGTGCTGCAGATTAATTTGAAAATATAGCTAAATTAAATTAATAAAATAAAATAAAAAATATCACAATTTGTGCTATATTACATGAACGTCATAAATTATTTTGATACAAATATAAAAAAGTTCATGCTGTCGTTAAAGAGAAACATTCGGAATATTTTTTATTTCATCTTCTTCATCTTATTTTACCCCAATGTTGGACCTGGAGGTGCTGATGCTCATCTTTTCTCACGCTTTCACTCAAAGGAGAGCTGGAGGATGGAATGAAAAACGAGTATGACATCATCTTTAATACACACGAGAGAGTTTTTTAACCCCCCCCTCCTCCCCATCAATATTATTCGACACTTGAGTGAACGTTTGGTAATATGTACAACACCTGGCTCATGTTATTTATTTTGTATCCCTAAAGAAAATAAAAAGTCGTTAAATATAAATATCACTAAAAAACAATGTAACACAAAAATAAAAAAAATCCTCCACCATAATTTAATTGTTATTCATCAATGTCACTTGAATATCTATTTATTTTGTAACTTTACTCGTTTTATGTTTGATCATAACAATATTAATTGAATTTAAATAATACAAAGGCAACCGAGAAAGTGAAAACTTTTTAAATATTTTTCGTTAATTGATTTGTATTTCCTCATGCATATATTCATGAAATACAGTGAAATTGCGACATTTATCTTCACAAGATAATACATTGATAAAAGATACAAATAAATCATCTTAGAGTATATTCAAAAAACATTTTAAAAATACATTTTTCTTGTTACCGCTTATAGTTTAAATTACTTGTACCGTGCCTTCATCATACACATTATTAATTATTGCTAATATTGTTTTTATAATTACGTATTTGAATTAAAGACAGTCATTGAAAGGGTAAATATCTGGTAACAGGTGATACTTGAAGTTCTGAATCCGAATACACGGTTCAACAGGGTGACTCTACATCACAATGACGTCATTACAGGTGTTTTCTCTGCTCTCGATCGTTTCCATTCTCTTCTGATGACAAACATTAATAACACAAAGACTTCCATTAAACATTCAATACACTAAACTGCACCTGCGCAGACCAACCTGTTGTTTCCAGTGTTTACAGGTAAACTCGGAAGGTAATACACACTCAGGTGAGGTGGGATGTGTATTTTAATACTAGGGGATTGAAGCTGTCAACAAAGTGCCAAGACTTGGACTTTAAAATAATTATCGATTTTTTTTTGTTCGGTTTAATTTATCGTTAGAGGCGCCGATACGGTGTGAGTACAGATATGAAGGATCAATAAGACGCTGAGTGCTTCATCTTTATCTGACATGATGTTCAGGTGACGGTGGTGAGGCAGAGGCTGAGCTCGTGTCTTTCACAGCTTGTCAAGAGTGCGACTTGAATCCACATCCAGCTGTTCAGGAGCCACACGCTCGGATCCGCGTGAAAAACTTAATGGATTGAATCAATTATCCTGAAGATCACAGCGTGAATACAATAACGATGGTTTCGACTGAGCTCAGATGCCAGAGAGGCTGTTTCAAATAAAATCCTCTCTTAAATCAATCAATCAATCAGTCGATCAATCAATCACGGGCTAAGAATTGAACCCGGAGGCGAAAAAAACTACAATATGATCACAACTAGTACAAGCTCCAAGAGTATAAACGTCTATTGGTACATGGAATTAAAGCTACACAACAAGGAAAACATATTTTTGAAGTTATAGAAATTTACATTTAAATACAATTGAATAATCTCAATATTAATTTCATAAAAACGCTATTTTTGCAAACTAAAAAATACACCAGTTGATATTTATATTTATATTTATATTTATATTTATATTTATATTTATATTTATATTTATATTTATATTTATATTTATATATAATAAATATGACTATGATTAAACATGCTGAATACGGATTTGATCATATAAATCAATAAATCATTAGTTTGAAATACAAATATATTATAACTACAACACGATTTGCGAAAAAAATAGAAACAAATATTTTTTATAAAATACTATGACATACTTTCTTTATTTAAAAAATATCAAATTTAAGTTATTAAGTAATTTTATATTTTTGTTCAACCCTTCAGTTCCTGTGTATGCCTGAAAATACATAAATAAAAAGTGCATACATTGTGTTACCTTTATAAATTGACGGTGGACTATATAAGAAAAAAAAAACATATCCAGACCTCAAGACAATAAATAAATCAATAAATAATATATTGAAGAATGAATGAAGTGTTTGAATCTTAATCAGTCTCGAATCATGTCTTTGTCTCATCAGCAGCTCAAACAGACAGCAGATGAATGGAGCACTATGCATTGTGAAAGGGGATTGTTCTGCCTGTCTGATCACAATGTACCATTGTCGTGGACAGAACTCATATATGGGACGCTCCTCTGCTGGGGCGGCAGTGACGCTCAGACGGGCACAGGTGGAGCAGCAGGAGCAGCAGGAGACGCTGGACTACACCGAATGGATTAAATGGAATTTTCAAAAGAGTCTCCTCTGCTTGGATTACTGAGTGTCTTCTCAAAAGGGGGTCCCGTGTTGGACGGCGTGACCGATCTCGGGTCAGGAGTGGATGAGAAGCAGCAGGTCGTGTCTGGACGTCGGTTAATGAAGCTCTGTATTCTGGTCAGTGACTTTCCCTACAGTGTCTCATCCATAGAGAGCATCTTTGTGCCCCAGGTGTGATCTCAAACTCAGGACTGTATGGACTCAGCAGGCCAGCACCACTGTCACTCACTCCATTCTATGCACTGGTCTGGGACCCCCCGCCCCCCCTCAATCTTTCTAATCACATGATTCAACAGTGCCAGTCTCCACACTCCCAGTGTAAACACAACCCTTCCCAGGGCTACGACAGTCCAACCTGAGGGGATTACATGCCCCCTGGTGTAGACCGGCTTAATGTAGCCTCATTAGTGGAACACAATGAAGCTGAGCGCTGATAAGACTCAGCCAGACTTCAAACACACACTCATGTCAGCTGATGCTCAATAGACAAACACAAGCCCAATTTTATTTTGGAATTAAAGGTAGATTTATTTTTTCTTCCCCTACTAGTTATGACCTCTGTGTGTGTTCATTTAAACCATTACACTGTCTTTAATGAAACTGTAACTCAGTGTAGGTCAAATAAACATCATCCAACATTAACATATAGTAAAAAATGTTCAATGATTAAAAAAATGATCTTTTTAATACTTCATTCATGCAGTTGTAATATAATGTGTGAAAAAAGGTGATAACATAATAACAACAATTAAAAAAATCTATCAGTTAATTTGTATCACATCTATGGCAGCATATAATACAAAAAAAAGTTATAAAAGAAACAAGGATTTGGAATTAATATCCTGAATTAAATTGAAAATATTTTGAAGAAATGTGGAGCATATTTGTAAACCTCCTAATTAATTCATCATTTTTAAATAATAATAATAATAATATTAGAATCAATCATAATACTTGAGAACATTTTTTCAAATATTGTGCATTGCATCATTTTCCCCAAATGTGTTTTACTATTTAGTGAGTAAATACATTGATTTATTAAATTATTGACTATATGAATGTCCTGAATAATAATAAATGTTCTGTTTAGATGAAAGCATGTCCCTTCATTTTAATCGGATGAAGTGTTAAGGGCTGAATCCATTGAATGATTGTGGGAATAAAGCTTCATGATGTCAGACTCGTGTAATTACATTGGATCGCTCAGACAGAGACTGACTAATGAGGCTCTGACTTTCTATTCTGTGCAAATGAAGAATTGTCCTTGTGACAACTTCTTATCTCTTTTTGATTGTCACGATTTGGATGTTATAGCCACTTATCTTTCTAATCCTTTTCTGCCGTTTTCATTTCCAGCCGCCTGGACGCGATCCCCACGCGTCGCTCCTGCTCAGACAGAGCAGCTTCAATTAAAGCTCATTATGAGCCCGGACTGGGCCGAGACTTGTGAGACATCGTGATTTCTGTGTCTGACTGGAGGCGACAGATAAAAACAGCTCTCATCCAGCGGCATCAGGGCTTAATTGACTAGTGTGAACTGGTTAGACTCAGACATTAGATTATTTTGGAGCAGAAAAACCTGACGGCCGCATCTTTTGCAGACAAAATCATTCCTAATTGTAATTGATTGAGAAAAATAAATCCCTAAACGGCTTTATTTCATCATCCTGATGTCCTTGTCCTGGAACAAAAGATCTGCTGCTTTGAAGATAAGCTCAAGCGCTCGAGTCATAAACAATGATTGTGCTTTTTCTTTCCTGTGCCGTGATTTATTTTAGGTATTATGTTGTAAGGATTTGGGCTGGTTTTCCTGCCGGCTGGTGTGTGCGTTTCGACGACCTGTGTGCTTTATTGGATACTTGAGATTCAGGAAAACCCTCATGGAAGGCACCAGCAAAGTCATCAAAGCCTCACCTTTGACCCTCACAGTGACTGATTATGAATATGAAAAGGTACAGTTTTGATTCTTACGCCTTCACTTGGTAGACGTCTAACAGGCTATTGAGGAGATAAGCTGATCCTGGTGCAGCTCTTCTGTCTAGTGCTGGTTAAGGCCAGACATGGGTGAACTCTTGATAAAGGAACAAAAGTCAAAACAACTGATGTGGACTTTTGATGCTATAAATAATATATAAGTATAACAAAAACATATATTTTTTGCTTTTAATGTTGTAATCTTAAAATTGGTCAATAAATATGTGAAGGTTTTCTATTGAAGTATATGTCGAATGAATTTTACAAATAAATCACTTAAAGTATCAATATGTAAGACGTTATTTGATCATTTTACATTTTCTAAAAATATATCTTTAGTATTGAACCATCCTAATTCATTTGGTAGAACTCTCTAGTTATTTTACTTTTAACAAATTAATTTTGTCTAGATGACCTGCTCAGTGAGTTGTCATCTGAACGTCATGTGACCGTCATGTGACCACCAAACAGTTCTGGGTCAGAGATGTTTTTTTCAAGTACGGAGAGAAGTAAACAATTAATAAAACCAGATACTGACACAACAAAAGCAGTTAGCTTGTTTTATAAACAAATGTACAACATTGCAGTTACACTTTTGTGACACAAGGGGGAAAACACTTTTGTAAAATCAACTTAAGGGCCTTTAATGAAGCAGTAATTCAATAATATATTTTTAATTATCTCGTCAAATGGAACTTATTTTGTTTTCCTAGGTCTCACTTTATCCTGGTTTGTTCTTGGATAAGTAAACACTCATGATTGTATTACCTTTCATTTTGTCACGATTCAATCTTCAACATATCAGCCTCTTAAACAGCTGTAAAGTCTTCAAAACTGTTGAGCTGAACATGGAGCTCAGATCTGCGTTTGAGCTGGATTTCAGACCTGTGGACTTGAATTAACTCTGTCTTTGTGGGGTCGGAATTAAACTTTAAAACTGTCAACAATTGTTACTTTTGTACGTTATATTATCTATTAATAGTTTTAGACACTTTAACTCTAATAATGCTTTTAATTTCATTCATTTTCCCGTCTTTGTTTTGGTCTGACGACAATCACAGCGTCAAATGACAAATCACATACAAATATTTCCAACCTCAACCTTCTGTCTTTTATTATATTTGCATTTCATGACATAGACATTCACGTCAGAGTGAAGTGTTCACACCAGTAGACAACAATAAATGTTAGCGTAGCAGCATTGAATTGCTATAGCAAACTTAATAACCATAAAATCAGTAATCAAATTATTAAAAAGACATTTCGTCTAATGATATATTTGAGTGAATTTTTGTTAATATGATTATTTAAATAAACAAATGGTTTCATGCTTGTGAATAAATACTTTTACACAGCCCCCAAAGTTACAAATGAAATTAACATTTCTTTATAAATAAAAAATAAATGTATAATGGGCTGAAGAAAGCTTAGTTTAGTTTTTATACCAGTAATGATGACATATAGATTGACTACCACAATATAAGCCTGAAGGGAGATTAACACATGAAGTAAAAAAAAAGGATGAAACGTCAGCTATTATTTAATCAATTATCCACTGCGACCTTTTCTCCCTCACTTTTAAAATTACTTTTTTTAAGCTGTGAACTAGATAAATAATTAAATTAATTAATCAATTAATACATTTGTGAACAAATGAAGAAAAGATGTGATCCGTTTTTTAAATATTTTGCAGAAACACAAAGAAACACAAAAAAGTCAAAATTATAAAAATTATCAAATGATGTGACTGATACAAACTTAACCCAATAAAAAGTGAAAAAAAAAAAAGCACAATCTCAGCAGAATATTCCCTCTTTCTGTTTATATAATGCCTTGGTGCTGACCTGCCAGTAACTGACATGGCACCGAGGGACTTCACCGAAACACAATACACACAAACATATGCTTCCTATGATTAAGTGTTACGATAGCAGGCAGAAAAGCTCTGGCGGCCTTCCTTTGCACAACATCTGCATAAAGAAAACCAAGTTATTTTTAGTGAAGTTTGACATTTCGGCTTCGGAAAAAAATAAACACGAGCTGGAAACGACAAAAGGTCATCAAACAGGCTGGTTAACAAACTGCAGGAATTATTTTACACTTTTTAAAGAAAATGCACGAATAAATAATGATATACTGAAAACTATTCAAACCATTTGATGATAATATAAGAACAATCATGTCATTGCATGAGCAGGTGAAGAGGTTTCAATGTTTAAATGTTAGCATTAAGATGCTAGTCTGCAAGCTAACATAGTTAGCTGCTAAAGTGGTTTGAATGAAAAACCGTCTTTAGTTTTTGATCAGTTCAGTTTAGTGAAAGTTGTATGTCCATAGAAAGGAGGTAAGTAAGTAAGTAATTTATATTTATAGAGCGCCTTTCTAGAACAGCGTCACAAAGCACTTAAAAAATAAAATAAAATAAAAAAAATACTCAAAATATAAAAACAAAAAGAGTAAATATGTATATTTTAACATGAAGCCAATATCTAGCTACAAGGCTAGCTGAACGAGATCCAAAGTATATCCACTGAAAATCAAATTGAAAGAAGTTATATATTTTTTAATTATGTTTTATGATCTGATGTTAATTCATGGTTGCTATAAAAAAAAAAAAAAATCACCATTAGATAAATAATTATGACATTTGTTACATGTCTTAACGGTAATTATTTGAAGACAGACGATATATTTTCTCAATTTCATCGTACGACCTTGAATCTACTCGTCGCTTCCAAACCGGGATGAACGCAACAAAACCAGCGAATGAAATCATTCGACTGCTGTACCGAAATAATCCGACCGCAGAGTGATCTGTGGCATTTTTATTGCTGATCAAATCATTTCCTTACGTGGCTCGACTCTTTATTCATGTTCCGCCTCCGATTGTATTCTCAATAACGTACTTTGGGGGGGAAGAAGGGGGGTCTTTTGAACATCCAGACCAGGATACAGCTGCCTATGACTAATTTCAAACTCCCGTCCTAGGAACGAGACGAGCCGTTTCACAAGTAACACACACATCACCAGGCATCTGTTTCCTGTTTTCATTCTTTTGAGTCATCTTATTTTCCTCATTTCCTCCCTCACCTGTTGCAAAATCCTTCCATCACACCATCCGAGCGCCTTCATGATGTCACCAAGCAAACCGCTGGTCATGAAACAGTGATTTCACAAAGTTTTTATTATGAAACAGAAAAACATTTACAGCTTTATTTTTTTTTTTAAGATTTGTAATATTTAAGGAGTTTCTCATCCGTGGGCTTCAGGATTTTCTTCTCGGCCATGTTCACCACCCAGCCCGGAAAGAGGCCGAAGAAGATCTGGCGGACGTCCTTCCTCGTGGACAGCATCTGGTACAGCTCATCTTTGGAAATATCTGGCAACGTGTATCCGTACTTTTTGGCCAACGCTATCCGGGCCTGCTCCACTTTTTCCGGGTCCGATAAGTAACCTCTGTTCTCGGCGTTGATGTAGTACGGCAACATGTCCTGCCCCGGCAGCATTCTCCTCGGGATGGGCTTGCCACGTAGGAAGAATGGTACAGGTTTGATGACGATATCTGCAGAACAGAGTCAACCGTTAGTGAGAAAATATAAACAAAAAAGAGAACATCTGTAACTCATGGAATACCTAGACTGATGGGATCATAGAAGCCGGTCGTAATCACGCCACCGTTTCTCTCGATAGCTGCGATCGCTCCTTCAGACGCTCTCTGGACCTCAATGTTGATTTTTGCTGCAAAGACTTCAGCACCCTGCAGGAGAGAGACCCAGTGAGAAGCTGATTATATGCCATATGGCGATGTGGCGCCACCTGCTGGCAACACAAGGACCTGATACTTCATTTCTTAGCGATACAAAAATCATTTCAATAGTATAAAAATAAGATATTCGAGCAACAAGGAAAAGAAAAACAGAAAGTTCACAGTAGAAACATACAAAGACAAATTATAATTACTAGTCGGGCTTTCAAATCCCATTTTATTTTTATCATTGTTCCTTTATGGTCTATATTTTACACATTTCTGTGTTGCAATTAAACATCGGGCCGCTAGATGGCAGCAGTCAGTATTTCCTTTTAAGCTAGATAGATAGATAAGGTAAGGTAAGGTAAGTTAAAACTTAGATAGATAGCAAAAAGAACAATTAAATCCCGCTGCAAGATCCTGGAAAAAAATTTAGCTGAAAAGTAGTAGGTTCACAGTAGAAACAGAAAAGATAAAATATGAATAGTGTTGTGTTGTGAGAAACTATTGATACACATTTTATTTTTAATAGCACTGTATCACATTTAGGGTAAAAAAAAAAGAAATCACATTTTATTTTGTATTATAGTTCCTCTATGGTTTATATTTCATTCAAGTGTGTAGAAACTTAAATAATTGTATTTATATATTAAAATTAACATTGTTTGTTCATTTTTGTGTTTTGCTATTAAACTTCTGGCCAAAAGTTAGCAGCTGTCATTATGTGCTCCTCAACTAAAGGAACAATAAAATCCTGCAACAAGATCCCACTGATGACTGAGGACCAGAGGATACAGTCGACTCCAGCAGCTTTTAAAGCTGATGTTTGGACATATTTTGGTTTCAAAACAAATAAAAGCAGTAACGACTTTGTCAAGAGTCATTTGGTCTGTAAATTCTGCAACACCAGAATCAAGTACTCGACAATACTACAAATAGTATTCAACAGTATCACAATATATTAAATCGTTGCCCCTGCATCGTGATACATATTGTACCCTCAGATTTTTCCAATACACCCCACTAATAAATACATATTAAACATATAGTGCATATATTAAAAAATAAATGACAATAATATAGACAATAATATGGTAACCATGACAACTGATGCACCATTGATAACAGCAAGTACAAATATTGTAAATAATCGATTGATCAAATATCTTATGCCGATGAATGTCCAGTTTTTCAGCTACTTTGTCCATTTATTTACTTGATATTTTATGCGAGTTAGAAAAGTTTGTGACATTTTTACTGTCCTTGCGAACAAATTCGGTGACTTTATATATTTTGGTGACACAATAAACACGGTTGAATTTCTATTATTACCTCCTCGTAACGTGATTTGTATCCATCCTTCCATTTGTAAAATAACTCAAAAATAGATTTCAATGTAACTTTTAGGAAACGTTGATCATGGGAGAATGGATGACTACATTTTAGTGTTGTTTTGAATCACAATCTGGATCCACAAATAATTTGAAGTTTTGTTACTGTATAAAAAGCTTTTCTTGTTTTCTGTGTCATTTGTTGTCATTTTAATGCAGGTCAATCTATAAACAGAATGAATAAAGACAATTGCACATCTTCTATAAAGATGCAAGACACAGGCACGTACCTCATCAACAAGTTGGACTCCATAGTCCCTCTTGAGCGGCTGCACGGTCACTCCTCTGCTATTGACCAACTGCGTCAAGTCGATGGGCTGCGTCGTGTCCACTCGGCCCAGATCGATGAGGTACTGCAGACGTCTGAGGGACAGGGGCTCGTACTGGGCCCGGTGACTGTCCAAACACATCAATGTAAACAGAACCAGCTTGATATCAATCCAACAACATGAAGGGGTTTCAACAATAAACATCATGCATATGTGACATACAAATGGGTTAGAACTCATACTCTCTTGTAAGGAAAGACCATGAGGTGAGTATTCACCTGTGACCTTCATTGTATCCGTATTTGGGGATGAGCAGGTAGAAGGGGGTCGCGCCACCTTCAAATCCCAGTCTCGGCCTGTTACCCCTCTGTCTCTGTCCCTTGTGACCTCGACCGCTCTTGTTACCTCGATATTTTCCTCTGCCTCGACGTTTTTTCTAAAAACACATCAAGTAACATTTAATTGACCAGACAAGCGACAGCAGATGACGTCATCTTTGACCTCCAGTGCACGAGATGCTAGTCCTCCGCACACTAGCCATGCTCATCGCTACAAAGAAACTACCATCTACGAGCGACTCTTACCAACTGTCTGGATCCAGGCTCAGATCGCAAGTTAGTTAAGGAAATGCGTGGCAGAGTTTGCAAGACATCGAGAGCTTTACTGCCTGGTTTCTTAGGGAACGACATGTTTCTGCGGCTCACATGCCAAACGAAGGGCACTCCTGTCACGTGATCAACTAACCCGGAAACACTACACCGGCCAGAGCGCCTTATCGAAATAAAGCTTCACGTTATAAAACAGTGATCGCCATGTTATAACTGAGCTTCCTAAAAAAAAAGCACCTTAACCGTACATCCACTGTAGTTTAATAATAAAAACTGATTTCTACTAAAGTATTGTGAAATGAGTTGACTTCCGCCTTTGCGAACCTGACTGACATATTGGAGAACCAATCAGGTCTTGACTTTCGGAGTAGACGCTGATCACGTGACCGCGGAGGCAGGCCATTGGTGGCGCGCGCACACTGCTGTTAGCTTGTGTCATTGTGATCCAGCGGTCGCGTTACTTCCATTTACTTCCATTCCTTACACCTTTTAACACACACTTTACATTCGGGGGGTGTTCCGCTCTTGGTCCCTACAGAACCCCCAGAGCCTCGGATATCAGCTAGTTGTAGTTGAAGTCTTCCTGCGGTGGTGTTAGCACTGTATGTGCGGTAATAACATGTCGGCCCCTTTATCTGCTGCCATCGTGCCTGCTGCCCGCAAAGCTACCGCTGCGGTGAGTCCATCATTTCCTTATTATATACTTATTTATAAAACTGTTTTGTGTGAACTATATGTACTAACATTTAGTCTTAGAAATTAGAAATGACTTCCGCTGTTTTATTTCAGGTGATCTTCCTGCATGGCCTTGGAGACGACGGGTGAGAAAGTGTTCTCTAGAAACTTCTCGTGTTTGTTTTTTTTATCACGTTCTTTTTTTTTTGAATGTTTGTTTGTTTGTGTCTCATGACAGGCGAGGATGGGCTGATACATTTGCTGCTATGAAGATGCCACATGTCAAGTATATCTGTCCCCATGCGTAAGTATTCCCTCATATTCGGCAATATGGGGTATATGAGGTTTGCATCTAAATGGAAACTTTGTTATTAATCGTCTCAGTGTCTCTTCTTCTGCATTGGTCAGTACCAGAGGTGGGTAGTGTAGCTAAAATATGTAATTAAAAGAAAGAACAGTTGCCTCTAAATAATATCACTCAAGTAAAAAAAGTCATCATTTTAAGGACCTCAATGAAAACAAAATGAATAATAATACACATGATCAAAGAACTTTTATTTGATGCAAAAACAACTTTTTTTTTTTTCATTCTTAGTTTGTTTACTGGCTCAGCAAACGGAACTCGACTGCACATTTCATATGTTCAACATAAGGCAGAACATTAGATATGTGTTGGTGGCAATACATGCAGAAACATTTTCAAAAATACCGATATTACTCTACGGAGCTACGTGACTTTTAAGCTGCAGCTCTCGAGGTACCTGCAGTGAACAGAGTCCTGCGCCGAAGAGTATTGTTTCTTCTTTATCTAGTAAATGTAATTAAGTATAATTGAAAGGTTTTAAATGACTACTTGAAGACGTTCTCAAGGAAACGTAACATAGTAAATATCCTTACTACCCACTACTGGTCAGTACGTTTCCAAAGTGGGCCAATGAGGCTGAATGTATTTGATAGATTAATATGACAAAATACAAATGAGTCACGAAAACTCTAAAAATATGTAAGAGGACAATTCAAAAAACAAATTAGAGTACTTACAATATTTACACTAAGTTTGCGCGTCTCAATTGCGTTCCAACTTTACCTCTTTAACGAAAATCAAATTAAATTAAATCATTTTTTGTCACCGCCTGATCTTGTTTATTTTAAGTGTCCACAGAAGTATCACTGAAAATGTATGTTGTTGCATTGAATCCAGATACATGTCTGCATTCAATAATGTGATTACATCTTTTAACTTAAAAAAGTTTAAAATTGATTTCTTTCAAATGTTAGTTATTAAACTTCTCAGAATAAAAGTGGCCTGTTTCATGGCAGAAGTTTGTCTTTGTGATGAATCACATTTATTTATTATATAATGTGTATAAGTAAGTTGTGTTAAGTTAGTTTTTTTTGTGTGTGTTTTCTTCAGTCCCACCATGCCAGTCAGCCTGAACATGGGGATGTCGATGCCCTCTTGGTAAGTGTGGACATCTTTTAATTCGAAGAAGGATCTGCCTCCATTATCTCAACATTGTATGTTTATTTCTCATGTGCAGGTTTGATATTTACAGCTTGAGCCAAGACGCTAAAGAGGATGAAGGGGGTATTAAATTGGCCTCAGAGAGCAGTACGTAGAGCAGCCATGTCAGAGACGTGATAACAAGTTGCAGGTTGGAAGAGTAGATAAAAAATCTGTGTTTTTGTTTCAGTTAAAGCACTGATAGACCAGGAAGTAAAGAATGGAATACCGTCCAACAGAATTATCCTGGGTGGATTTTCACAGGTGAGCGACTCAGGATAGTGCAGGCACACAGATACAATTTATTGAATACAACTTTCAACTTTTTCATTCATTTGTTCATTGGTTTGGCTTGCATTATGGGATGTAGGACAAACTAAAAAAAACAAACCCCCTTGTATGACATTCAAACAATGTTGTCTTTCCAGGGAGGCGCCTTGTCGCTGTACACATCTCTGACGACTCAACATAAACTTGCCGGAGTCGTCGCTCTGAGCTGCTGGCTTCCTCTTCACAAATGTTTGCCGCAGGTACACGCATTTTTACACGTTATCTAGTAAACGATATATCCTTTCAACGTCTGTCATCAATATCTATATTGATCAAAACATGCAACTTTTGGATAATTTCATCGATAATATGATCCTGCTGCCATCAAAATCCTGCTCTTCCTGTGTCACGAGTCTCTCCTGAGCAATCGAGTCAAGACGGTTCTGGTACTTTTCAAGATGTCGTTTCTGAGCATCCTCTCTTCACAGGAGTGTGCCAATAGCTGCAACAGGGAGATGCCGGTTCTTCAGTGCCACGGGGACTCTGACCCGCTGGTCCCCTTCGCGTTTGGCTCCAACACAGCAGAGTTGTTGAAGGGCCTCATGTGTCCTTCCAAAGTTACCTTCAAGAAATACAGGGGTCTACCTCACAGCACCTGTAACGAGGTCAGTGGTCATATCCATGGAGTATGATAATAGTGAGAGGAATTACTTCCCTCTGTTGTATGAAGACGCATTTGAATATTTCGTCACCTTCTGAGTGTGTTCCATAAAATTATTTTTGACGAACAAAACTAGACCTGGTCGTATATTTCTGCTTCAGAGTCAGATTCTCATTTCAGCTGCAAATCTCTCATCATCATCATGTTTTGTTTCATCATCCTCAACTCGTACGAAGTCAAACATTGCTCAGATTCCTATTCCTCTCCATTTTCACTTGTATTTACTATGGAAGTCACTGAAATGATAACTCAGAACCTACTTTAAAAACTCACCAAAATGTTAAGTATATTTCCAGACAGTCCACCAACATGTTTTTTAACTAATAAATAATCCAGAAAAGTAGGTTGAACCAATCACTTCACCCGAGTTTATGTTTTTTAAACTTCAATAATAAAGAAGCGTAACAAAGAAAGACTGAAATATTTTACTGTTTAAATGTTTTATATTTCTTGATTAATGTAGCAGGGTTCTGTTAAAACGGTGGTATTGAACAAAACAATATTCACATGAAATTATTTTCATGTTTTTTATCTGTAAAAAATGTTTTTTTTGTGTTTTTTTTTCTAAATATAAAAGGTTTTTGACAACCCGTTAAACTAGACCATCATCGGCTAAACGTCTTCCTCTCTTGCAGGAAATGGAGGACATTGGACATTTCATTGCTCAGCATCTTCCTGTCGCTGGCAATGAATAACTCCAGCGCTGCTGCACTGTCGACCAGCCCCTCCTCCTCCTCCTCCTCGAGTCTCCCGAGCTCCCCGAGACCACCAATCCCACGATCCACTGACTAACTTGACAATTAATCGCTCACGGTCGTAGAGCCAGGGGGGACTGAGGGCTGCTGGTCAGTCACTGACGCGGTGCTGCATCCTGACCCGGAGCCACACGATCCTCCGTGTTACACTAGTGTGACATTAGCTGCTTGATTGTACGACTTTCCATTGACAAGCCATTTCCTGCTGAAAACAAAGTATTGGAGTTACTAGGGCTACTCTTCACGGTTTACTCTTAAATAAAGCCTGATCAGCTTTTTTTCCTCTGCCAAGGAGGTTAACTTTTCTGCCAGCGTTTATTTGTTGGTCTGTCTGTAATAACTGGAAAAGCTCTAAACTGATTTCCATTTCTGGGATGTCGAAAATGATCCTGAGACTCTGCATGCCCACAGTTGAGCAAGATTAACCAACTTAGTTTCTTACACTACCGCCCCCTGCTGTCTCATCTGAATGCCAAAATAGAATATAAACAAACAGATTAAAATTTCATTTTGGGTGAAAATCGAGATATGGTTGGAGCTGCTTGGCAGAGGTTTGCGAGTTTGAATTTCATACTTGATTATTGAGGTTTTGCTTCTTTTTCTGCGTTAGTTTCCTATAATGATGGGAGTGTGCGACCTCTAGATGATTTTGGGCTCCTGGGACCCTTCACTAATTTGATCTATTTGCATCAACTGAATTGTGGAAAAGGAAAAAAATAAATAAAATCTCTTAAACAATTTTGTCATAAAATCACTAATGAACATGCTTCCAAGAAATCACAAGCGGCGCTTTAAATGGTGACCACTAGGTGTCGCCACAGCGTAACCATAAAATCATAAATGTAAATATGTATCTATGTAGTCCCTCCAGAATTATGCACGCATTAATCGCTTATTACAGTCATGTATTCACACAGAAAGTTTTATCAGTTTCTTTTTTCAATAGTAGTATTTTGAAATCATTTACAGTAGATCCATATGAATACATTTAAAGGGACTTTATTAGGAAAAAACGCATTCTTTATTACAAAACCAAGCCACCTTTAATAAATCCCACAGCGTCTCTGGTATGGAAAGCAAGGAGTGCCATAATTAAGTGCTGAAAAATAGCTGGAAATAGAGACATTGACGTTAAATACATATTAATTTAAGTTTAAATAGATATAAAATACAATCATTTATATGGCTTACTGGTGTAAAATACACATATAAATTATTTAAACAAATAAATGTGTATATCCAATTTCAAACGCTGTATATCCCAACAACTCTTACCAACTTTTCTTTTTCCTGCTTATATATTTCCTCTTCGTCAATTCCATCCTCGTTGTTTTCCTCCTGTCAATTACACTCGGGAACATGCCGGGATTGGTAGATTAAAAAAAACCCCGCCCCCACATGCATTCTAAATTGGTTCCAACCCAGAGAAAAATTGGTCTTTACAGCCATTAGCAAACCTCAACAGCAATTTGTGTCGACAGAAGAGTGACCAGTTGAATGAAATTGATCTGCAATTAAAAAATAATAGCCTGCTTCAAGTCCTAATATAAATAAAAAATACAGTGTACTGCATGTATTGATTTCCCCTTAGCCATTTACAGCAGATTAAAATCCATCATATGGTGTTTTTCTTTTACCACATTTTGTCACTCCTGGCGTTCCATTAGAGGGACCAACCCTCGCTGAAAAAGAACCACATCACTCAGCATATGATTGTGCTTTATTACGTGAGACTTTTTAAAA
Organism: Callionymus lyra; assembly: GCF_982586985.1. Classification (NCBI taxonomy): domain Eukaryota; kingdom Metazoa; phylum Chordata; class Actinopteri; order Syngnathiformes; family Callionymidae; genus Callionymus; species Callionymus lyra. The sequence goes on along the minus strand of NC_141821.1, from coordinate 21,927,795 downwards.
TGGCTATTTGACACAAACATCCTCTTAAATACACAAATAAATATCAGTGCTCATGGTCAGTTTTCTTCTCCTCTCAAATCAAATATATCGTTATGATCACAGTAGTTATACACACGAGACACGTCAGATCTATTTCCCGTCGGTTTTGTAAAAAGAGACGAGCCAAGAGCACCGACGTACGCCGCGGCACCGTCGTGGTGCTTGAAGTAGAAGATCTTATTCCAAGGCACTTCCTTCTTTACCGTTTAAATAAAATCTATAGTCTGTACAAGAATATGCATTAAGGCTCACAATATACCTAAATACAAACGCAGTGCGCACAGATACATGCTTTTCCCTCATCAGACCAGGTAGAAAAGTGCGATGTCCAGCGCTGTAGGGAGCTTATAAAAATATAGATATGTCTGACGTTCTTGTTGACTAAGAGGAAAGAAGACTGCAAACCACGGCTGGATCGAGACCAGGATTGTTAGAGTAGGGATCCCCCCCCCCCCCCACAGGAACACGGAGCTCCCTCAGGTGTGGGATGCATGCGTTGGGGAGCAGTGGTCGGAGTCTTATGGCTTGGTGGGCGGCGGCTCCTCCAGACTCTTCACCAGGTCCGTGTAGGCCGAAGAGTTCATGTAGCGCGGGTACGAGTCCCTCTGCATCAGCGTGTAGATCTGCTGCTGGGCGTCGTCGAAGGTGTGCGAGGTGGGCTCCAGCATGTTGTGGTTGATCACATCTCGGACGCGGGAATCCAAACTCACCTTCGAGGACGTGAAGAAGGAAATATTATCTTAAAGACTCGACGCATTTCAGAGGGAAGTAGCTTCTTGTGAATCCAAAACAGGATCTGAAAGTATCTCTTGATCCAGCCAAACCTAGACCAGCTTCACCTGCACATGCAGTGGCAGCTTGCTTGGGACCACCGCTCTAACCGACTTACCTCTTTAGGTGAAAGAATGGAGATGAATTCTTCGTATATCTGACGGACTTTCTCCTCCACCACAGTCTTGTTGGTCTCCTTCTTCAGCTCCTCGCAGGCGAGCCAGAACATCATGTTCTCCTCGCTGAACTCCGTCCTCAGGAACTGCCTGAAGCAGCCGCGACCCGCCGCGCTTCTCATCAGCTTCTCGAAGGACAGCGTCCAGGAGCGAGCGTCCTCCAGGGTGGGCTTCGGGCTTCAGGGAAACCACAAGGGAAGGGTCAGTAGATGGAAGAGCCGCACAGACGGGGGATCTTACCTTTCTTCACAATTACTTGTCCCATCTGTCCTGCGCTCCAGATTGGCTCGCTGTATCGTCTCGTCCTCGCTCCTGACCGTCAAACTGGAGGGACGACAACAGGACGACTGATGGGCTTGTATCAGGATAAAAGTCAAATGACCTTGACGTTTCTTTTTTTTTTAAAGAAAGCTTCTAAAAGGTCATCCTGGTGTGAAACCACACACTTGCACATTTCAATGAAGGTAATATACAGCAGTGGGTCAACATAAACACAATACAATCCTCATCTCAGTTTGGATACAAATGCACATGTGGTATATGTCAATTACACTGTTCTGACACTTGGGGGAGTCATAAAAAATATTTTCAATCTTGTGAACGTCTGGTAGTTTAAAAAAAAACCCAACAAAATTAAAAAAAAAAAAAAAATCCAAATATGGTTGAGCTGAGGCTGCTTAAAATGAGATGACTAGTTGTGATTTATTTTCCTTTTTTCTGACCAAGAATGACTGGTAAAATGATGAGAATTTTCCAAAATCCAAAGTTTTGTTGCCAGAATTACTAAAACAAAGAGGATTTTTTGTGTGGTCTTGTGTGTGGATTATTAATAGAACTTATTGTTGAAATTAGACGTGATCAATTTGTGTTTTATACTTCCGGCTGCACTCTAGTGAATCTTTTGTCATGTCCATATATATTTAAAATAAACAAGTCGATTTTGTAAATTAAACAAAAAATCACTGTGAATTATCCATTGAAGTCCTCCACTGTAATTTTTTGTTTTGCTCTATTAATAATCCCTTCCGACAAGATTTATGAATAACATATGATTTGTTTTTCACGTTTCTTGTAAAGGGTCTAACTACTTCTTTATCTTTCCAGCTGAAGCTTTTTTTTTCATAGATTCCGGGACAATCCTCTGGGAAGGCAACACGCTTGTTTTCCCACCTCACGCTGCAGGTAATTAAAGTGTTCCTAAGACCTGATGTAGCATCTGGTCGTGAGCTAATTGGTTCGGGTCCGGGTCCACTGTGATCGCTTCCCATGTGGGATTGTAGCCGTTGTAGCAGTGCAACAATTAGAGTGAACTCATGTCCCACTACAGACACCAGCTATTACGTCGCCCCCCAGAGGAGGGCATTAACCTGCACCAACCACTGGCACAGACTCAAGTCAACTTGAACCTGAGATAACAAAAAGTTTAAATCAAATCAAAAATCAAAAAAACTAATTCATGAACATCATGGCAGTCAAAACAAACGGTCCACATCCAAACACCCTGGCTGCACTCTCTTCTTCACCTCCTTTCATCGCTACAGTAACTCTGTTTGTCTGACCCCGAAGAAACTATATGTTACCACCTCTACTTCTTCTTTTTCACTTTTTCCTCCTGCCTTCCTTGACCAATCAGAAGTGTTCCTCTGTTAATATAGGTCCAGGTGCTGTCATATGTTCTGAACTTGTTTTAAAAGTTGATACACTTGTAGTTATCTATTTGTATTGTATGAAACTTATACAATAAATGAATGAATATTTTTTAATCATGAATAAAAATGTAACTACCATTTGTTTTAAACAACAATTAACAATTATTGTTTTGTTTTTAGATTGAAACTTTAATTATCATATTCTTAAAAGAGCAACTAATCTGTTGATTTAAGTGTCTCTTAAATCGATCTTGAACCTCTATTGTTCTCATCAGTATGTGTTTGTATAAAACTTATAAACAAATATTTACATTAGAAAATATGCTTAAGCCCCGTCCACGGAAAACTCGTTTTTCTGAGGTTTAAATCCTGTTTACCATGACCACGCCCACTCTGCTGTGATTGGTGAAGCAGCAAGGTTTGTCACCGCGCGTCATCAAGCCCACAAGTCTCCACAACCAAAGGACTCATTGTATAAACAAAGCTGGTCGTGATTACAGCTGGGTGGAGGAGGAGTGAAGACCACTATGACTGTACGTCATAATGGACTCCGCTCTCGTAACCTCTTGTTCGCCGAGATTACAGACGGGGGAGAACTTTATAAAGTAATAACGTCAAAACATGGTCATGATGAGAGACTTACTGCATCTTGGAGAGGAAGACTTCAATATTTGAAGTATGGGAGACAGGAACGCTTTAGACATTTGTTGCCCTTTAACATTTTTTTGGTTAAAAAAATAGTGTTTCTGGCGACATTTTAGCATGTAAGATTGTATTAATAATGTTTACGTGTGTGTGCATAGAAGTGTGTGTGTGTTATACTGTAAGAAAGTGATAACATAAATATATACATTTTAAATCATGAATGAATTACAATAAAAAAAAACAACAATGATTAACAATTGATATTTCAAAATTTCGACCAATATCAGCAACATGTGTATTCGTGTGTGTATGAGTGTGTGTGTGTGTGAGTGTGTGTTGTTACCAGGAGCAGCTGCAGCAGCAGCACCAGCAGAAGCAGCAGGCGTTTGAGGCGTTTGTAGGGGTGTTTCCCATTCTGTGGGGTGGTTGGAGGACACTGGCAGCTGCTTCCTGGTGAACCTGCATCTGTCTCTTGCGCATCTCCAGCCGCTCTGAGCCCATGAGGAGCTGGAGGAGGAGGAGACGGGACAGTGAGGACCACAGACGGAGGATGGAGGGAGGAGGGATGAGGGGAGGAGGAGGAGGAGGACGGGAGGGGAGTGATTTCGTCATCACCACTATCTTCATCATCATCATCAACTACACGGGCCTGAACCTGTGTTTCTAACGTAGACTCTACCGATGACGTGAAGCATCACACACACGGATGAAGGGATGAAGGTAGAGATGAGAGACATCCTGCCATGATAACGATGCATCCATCAGTCTCATCCTCCGGAGGTAACACACTCATGATGGTCGACCGAGTGGAGTAGTGGGCTCTGCTGCTATTTTTAGAAACGCTGGAATTGTGAAATGAGACAAATTTTCGGAATCCAGTCCACGCGCAGGGACGCAAATCTGCACGTTCTCCATTATCTGACTCTTAAATCGCATCTCTGTGTCGAATAAACCCATTAAAAAAACCTATTTATGCATCGATTTTAAAGGGGAAAACACGCGAATTCAATGAACGTATCGGAATATAAACGCAGAATAAAGATCTCTACTCACTGTGTCACCATGAATGCAAGAATTCAGGTGTTTTTTTTCGGCTCGATCACATCCGTCTGCCTCCGTTTGACACAAGCCAGTTGGTCTCCTCTGTGCGCATGCGCCTCCCGGTTCTTGCGCTTCACAGGACCAGCTGACGGCGGAACGTTTGACACTTCTGGTCACTTCAGATCACTTTTTTAACACCTGCGAGGAGAGACTCGAGGATCCGAACCAGTGCAGCCACTCGACCGGCGACGCGATGCGAAACTCAATTTATTTGTAAACAAATGTCTGACGTCATCTTTGAGAAAAATCCTTCAGAAAGAAATATAAAATCTAAATGAACAGATGAACGACAATGAATGAAAAGCGGAAGTAGCTCAATATGCATCCACGAGAGGGCAGTAGCGACCCACCCCTGTGAACAAAGCATGGTTGTTTCCTAGTTTATTAATCCAGTGTTAGATTATCAATCTACCTGTGAGGCACGGGGGCCACACGCGGCCCTTTGACAGCCTACATCCCGGTCCGAAGAGCAGCTTTGGGTTTTCGTATACTTTTTCTTTATTTGATATTAGAAATGAAGGATTTTTTTGTTTAGTTGGAGATTTGGAGAAAGCACATGAACCTTGAGACATTCACACAGGGAATAGAAATCCAGTGTAATTGGTGGAGCGTTGAACGTGAGTTGAATTCCTGTGAACTCCTGTTGGTATTAGAAACTTATTAGAAACTGTAAATCATAGCAGAGCGCACCAGACCCACTATTGTCAACCTTTTATTGTATTGTTTTACAGTGTCTGGCAGACAATTTATTTTTCTTAAATGATTATCTTATCAATTTATGACCATTGTGCTCTCGCATCTATGCATGTTAAATTAATTCAATTCAATTTTATTGAAAGTGTCTTATCATAAAAAAAAGTTGTCTCAAGACACTTTACAGTTTAAGTAAGACTATAGAGGAGAAAGGAAAAACAGATCCAGCAACTGAATAATGGGTAAAGCACAGAGTGACGTTGGCGAGGAAAAACTTCTGTTTGGAAGGCAGAAACCTCAAGCAGAGCCAGACTCATTGTTGACGGTCTCCTGCTGTGACCGACTGGGAGGAAGGATGGGGGGGTAGACAGATGGAAGGAGAGAAGAGTGAGGGAGGATACAGTGAGAGATATAGAGTATAGAAAAGTCCATGGAGGTGCTGGAGAGAACTCTGGATCATTGACGTGGTGGAGATCCTAGATCAGCAGCAGCTCTGGAGGTGGAGCCCTGGAGCTCGGGAGAGAAATAAAAAGTCTGGGTTTAAACTGCACAGGTGATGAATGTAATGCAGAAATGGAAGGATGTCGAAATTAGAACTGCCGGATATTTTTTAAAGTGAGTTTGGAAACTTCTCAATTTTATTCTCACACCCAAAGTCAACATGGAAACAAAAGTCACCATCAAGTTACTTCTTTGTCAAAGATTTGTTATTTGTATACTTTTATTTCACGAGTTACTTGTTGATGAAATCCTAAAATAAACATTTTCAGAGAAGTCAAAGTTCAAGTATTTATAGAAGTACAAACATATAAGTAAGTAAGTAAGTAATTAATATTTATAGAGCGCTTTTACCAGACCAGGGTCACAAAGCACTTAAACAATCAAAACAATCCCCAATAAAATATATACTTAAAAAGGTCAAAATAACACAGAGACAAACATAAGAGTCTCAGAAAATCAAGGAAAAGCCTGAACAAATAAAAAGATAAAAGATGTTTCTTGAAGGAGTCAGTATATCCATCAAACACAAAGAGAGAAGAAGATCGTTCCAAAGCTTAGGAGCAACAGTCTGGAAGGATTTCTCTCCTCTGGTCCTGAACCGTGTTCAGGAACCATCAGTAGATTCTGATCCACAGACCTCAGAGCCCGAGCTGGGGTGTAAGGCTGGATCAGATCACTGATGTATGGAGGAGCCTGACCATGAATAGATCAGAAAGTAGAAATGTGAGTTCTTCTACCAGAGCAGGTCAGAATTCTCGCTGCAGAGTTCTAAATCAACTGCAGGCGAGACAGCTCCTTCTTGTTAAGACAAGAAATAAACTGTTGAAGAAGAGAGAAGACACAAACACATCAATTTAAATAATGAATGAATAAATGAAAAAATCAATCAATAAAATAAAAGGGTGTGCATGTGTGTGTTAGTGCATCTGAATAAAATCAAAGATACCTACGTTTAACAAATACACCTGGAAGTTTATACAAGTGTATTTGAAAATACTCAATTACATATTAACCTTAAACAAAGTCCTGCCCAGAGTGTCCCCTGCCTCTCGCCTGAAGAAACTGGGATAGGCTCCGCCCCCCCCCATAAGGGAACAAATCTTATTTGTGAAAAAATATCTCAGGACTCAGATAAGTTTATATGTATTCAAAATAGGTACTCTACAAACCTAATAAATGGTTTGAGCAGTCAGCTAGTATGGAAGAACTCATCTCTCAGGTGCATGGAGGTTCACGCGGCTTCATTCTGAATCACCCGCCACATTAATAACGTGTCTAAACTCGCTTCTACATCACAAGTCAGCGAGTGTCAAACCCGAGACGTTCGATCTCCGGTGGCCTCAGAGTTGAACTCTTCACGGCTGACTATTAACTTGTCCGGAGCTATTCGTCAGCCTCCTGGCTCGGGGTTGTCAGACGCCGCCTCTCGCACACCTGCCCGGAGACTCGCTCACGTCATGCTTCACTTTGACGTGAAACACTCGGACAGCCTCGAAGGATTCTTGTCATGCTTCGCTTCGTAGCCTATACCGCCAGTTGTCTATGGGAGCAGTGAGTTGAGATGAGGTTACATCTTAAACAACTTCAACCAGTTTAGTGTCTAACAACGACGTGGGGAACCAGAATATTAAGTTATGAGCTGAAAGGTGGACCAGAACAACAGTCTCGTAGACGCTCCACTAGCTTAGCTTACTAGCACTTGTTTCCTCGATAAGAGTCAACTTCATAACACAAAAAAAGTGATAGTGAAAGGGTTGGTGAAAAACCAATGTGTTGATTTAATTGTGTCTTAAATAGATGCTGGACTTATCAGTGTCTCTTTGTATAAAACTCTCTTTTCATTGAAATATTTACATTAGAAAACGTTTTAAGCACCGCCCACTGAAAACTATTTTTCTGGAGATTAAATCCTGTTTACCCTAACCACACCCACTCTGATGTGATTGGGAAAAACATCAAGGTTTGTCACTACACGTCATCAATCTTGGAAGTCTTCATCTCCAAGGGACTCGATGTATGAAAAAAGCAGGGCGCGATTACAGCTGGCTGGAGGAGGAGTTAAGAACTTTATCACATTATAATGGACTCTGCTCTGGTAACCTCTCTTTTGCCAAGATTCCTGGCGGGGGAGAACTTTATAAAGTAATAAATCCAAAGATTAAAATGTTTTTTATATATTACAAACTAGTTACATTTTCAGAATATTAAGTTATGAGCTGAAAGGTGGACCAGAACAACAGTCTCGTAGACGCTCCACTAGCTTAGCTTACTCGCACTTGTTTCCTTGATAAGAGTCGTCTTCATAACACAAAAAAAGTGTGTTCCTTCCTTATGTTCTAGTGGATTCCCCTGTTTTATGTTTCTGGATTTTCCGTTTGGATGGTCTCACACATTATCTCTTCAAACAAACACTCCAGCGGCTGCAATCGCACACTTTTTCCCGCTGTACGTATTGTACTAAGAGATTACTAACGGTGACGGCGACGAAAGTCCCAACACCGTCAATATGCTGATGTTGATACCAGAGAAGCAGGAACATCCATCCACCTCCACTTTGTATCTGAGGCCATAAAAAACAATCCAATACTCAGAGGTCTCCCTCCTGAATCCATTTAATAAATCATACATGTGTAGCTTCAGGGTCCAGCAGCAGAGAAGCCTTTTTAATGGAACCTGCCCTCCTCTGTGATAACGCTGATGTACGGGCAGAACTAGAGTTTGATTCCAGCGGGTAAATAATGTTGGAGCGCCATCAATTTACCTCTTTAAATGACATTTAATAAATCACCCACTCATCCGCCTTGACATTTCCACCATTATAATTACATTCCTATGCAGCCGCGCGCTTTCTGGTTCTTATTAGAGTTTGACGCAAAAAGAAAAAAAAACTGCTTGGATCATGTTTCAATATTTGTCCTAAATAACTCACTCAAAGCAAAACAGATCATGTCGAAATTCCAAAACATTTTTTTTTTAAATTACTAGTTTTACCTCCCCCTATGTCTCACTTCCTGATTCCTCTCTATCTCTTGCTTGGTTGGACATATCTTTCGTACGTTACCTTTTGCTTCCTGTGTTTGTTAGAATTTTGCAAAAAAAAACAAAGTCGTGAAAACAAGGTCCATGTTTCTTCATATTCATGTTTGATAAGTTTTGTCCCTCAGATTGAAGTATTTTTAAATAAATGTATTTTATATAACTTTGAATAACTTTATATAACTTTTTATATAACTGGTGGAGGGGTTTTCCTGAGAAGTTGTGGGTTCAATCCCAGTTCCGGATGATATTGTGGCGTTGTGTCCCTGAGCAAAAAGGTTTACTTTGTGCGTAAAATACACCAAATCCTTTCAAGTTTGACTTGATGCAAAATCAAGGCAGAAAAAAAGTAAAAGCAGATGAACTGTAAAATAACTGTTAAAAAGAAAAAAACGTTTGGACACCTGTTGCTTATAGACAAGTGAAGCCTCTAAATGTATTCATTATACTGTATGCATATATATATATATATATATATATAATTAAAGTGATACCCTGGAATGGTATATAGGTGAAGCAAGACTTTAGACAGAACTTTATTGATTATTGAAATTGTTTAAGGTTCTGTCGAGGTTAAAATAAGTCGTGTTTCTTTTTTTTTTTTACTAGACTTGTAGTTCTTCCAACCAAAACCAGTATGTGAAGCTGCTATAGACATCTTTAGCTGACATGTCTGTGCAATGTGATGGAACTACAAGATGGTATGGATAGTGTTGCTGCACCCTAGTATTAAGTCAATATTTTAAAGATTATTATTGGAAGGCAGAAAAGTTATGTGAAAATGCGGGAGGTTCTTATCTTATTTGATGATTCTAGATGTACTGTTATATAAATATTTGATAGTAAATTGCAATTTTTAACACATGAAAATGTTTAGAGCAGTTGTGTTTTAACAATGGTCTGTTTGTATAAGAAAACATTGTGTTTGTGTCAGTACAATGTCATAGCTATTGATGTAATAAATTAAGTGGTTATTTTCATGGAGTCAATATAAATATAGATATTATTCATTGTTTAAATGTTGGATTGTGATGGATCTTTTCATATAATTTATTTCATATAAAACTCTTCAAGTTTCTCAGAAGGTCATCTGCACAAATCTTTATCACACCTCTGAACACTCTGAAGAAAACCTCTTGGCATGAAATCCTTTCTAATTTGCCTCAGAATAGCTTTTAATTAATTCCCAGAATTCCCAATTCCTCTCTCCATATTTCCTCCGACCACTCATTATTTTTCGATACACTTCGCATACTGAAGACCTCGCCAGGCGTATCTCATTTGAGAAGGAAAGCCTCCATTGTGATGAAATTGCTTTCAGCCAGACGTCATTTGCTGGTCATAAAGAGAAATGGAGAGGAACAGCAGACCTTCAACTGCACCGTCACCGAGCTTGATGCTAACATGAAGAAGAAGTACCGACATTCGTTTCTTCTCCCATCAGAAGTTTGGGAAAACAGAAACCTCATCAGTTTGGCAGGGAATCTCAATTTGAAAGTTTTCTCTCCGGCTGATGATGCCAACTATTACACTTTCATGAGACATTAGAGATGCCTTTATTGGAGAAAGAATCACCAGTTTCCTGCAGGTATTTACATCTATGCTATATAAGCATACATTTACAACTGCTTATCAGTCGCCATGGCAACGCCGCCATCGCAGCTGCTCGAACTGAGGGATCTGGAGAGTGGAAACATAATATCCGTGGTTTGGCCCGAGGGAAGTGAAGTGTGTATGAGCCGCTTCTGTTGGTCATAACCCCCGAGATTGTTGCCACGACTGAGGGGACACCTAAACGGTTTTAAAATATCAGGACCTTTTCTCTTCCATGTAGCCTCCCCTGGCGTTTTATTTAATAACAGTGGGCTGTTAAATAATATTTTTAAAAACAATTTTGAAGTGGAACATTTGTGTTATTGTATGAGGAAAACTGAGCATCAACAGACATCCGTCCTGTGCAGTGTTGACATATTCATCAAGTCCTTAATGATCATCAGAGGAAAGGTTTAAAGAAAAACTAATGTGTTGATTTAATTGTGTCTTAAATAGATGCAGGACTTATCAGTGTCTCTTTGTATAAAACTCTCTTTTCATTGAAATATTTACATTAGAAAACGTTTTAAGCACCGCCCACTGAAATCTATTTTTCTGGAGATTAAATCCTGTTTACCCTAACCACACCCACTCTGATGTGATTGGGAAAAACATCAAGGTTTGTCACTACACGTCATCAATCTTGGAAGTCTTCATCTCCAAGGGACTCGATGTATGAAAAAAAGCAGGGCGTGATTACAGCTGGCTGGAGGAGGAGTTAAGAACTCTATCACATCATAATGGACTCTGCTCTTGTAACCTCTCTTTTGTCAAGATTCCTGGCGGGGGAGAACTTTATAAAGTAATAAATCCAAAGATTAAAATGTTTTTTATATATTACAAACTAGTTACATTTTCTTGCAGCAAATTAATATAACATTCAGTCCATTTCTTTTGGACACTAAATCAGACTAAAGACATGAGTTGAGTTATCTTAAGTGAGTCACAGGTTGTTTATTAGTGATTTGTTTACCTGGAGTAGGTTTGTAAACAAGACGTCCTAAACCAGAGATGGTTGAGACCAAAGCAATGCCAACACCAAAAAAAGTCGAACCCACAAATAATACAACAAGAACTTGCTTAAGTTGACGAAGGTTAGCATCGTAGTGTCTGTGGTTCTACGGGAGGAAGTAAGTTTGTTTATAAGCAACAGAAAATGAATCCCTAGGTTTACTATGCTTCAATACCAATAATACGGTCCTGACCAGGTAAGATGGAGAGAACTAAGACAAGACTATAAACCAGGGCTATTCAACTTATATTTCCTGATGGCCAGATGTTGGGAAGGTTACATAATAACATAATAAAGATAGATACACAATGCTATAAATCATTTAGCACTTATACATCGAAGTAGCACAACAGTAAATGACAGTTTCTTCAAGTTATACTCCTGATTGACAGCTGAGACATCGTGACACAGAAGGACCTTTGCTTTGTGTAGATATTTTTCTCTTTATTTGTCATAAATCTTCTGCTCCCGTGTCAACCTTACATCGCTCTGAGAGAGTCATAGCGCATCATCTGCCATTCATTATTTATGGGTTAGATCTTGCCAGTGGATTTTCAGTTGAATAAACCTTCGAAAACCAAGCCAAGAAGTTTGCAGATATCATTTTTCTTCTTAAACGTTTTCTCAGACGTATTAAATAATTAAAATAAGTAAAATACAATTCTTTGTTCCCAAGAGGTGTAGACCTGATACAAATCCTTTCCATCTCCAGGTAAACAGTATTTCAGAGGTACTTTTTAATTGATCCAATACTCAAACTGTGTTTAGCCCTTTGCTAAATTGAGTTTGTCACCCTTGGACTAATGGGTGCTCTCAAAAATGGGGCGTGGCTGGTTGTCGTTTGCACAACTCATATTGGAGTACGTTTGGCCTCCACTTATTTAGAACACTATCAATTGAATTTATTGTTTTAAAAGAATGATGATGACAAGATGGTACCAAGTCCACTCTGACGGGCTGCTTAATCCCCACGCTGATACTGTGACAAATAATAAATAATAATAATAACAATTTGTAATCTTTATTATAAGCTATTTCAACATTTAAGTCAAGTCAAGTCAAGTTCTTTTATTTTCAAATATGCATGTATTAAGACATACAGCATAAATTAAATTGTGGTTCTCTCTGGCCCACGTTGCAAAACATTAAAGACATTAAACACTTAAAACAATAAAAGACTTAACAGTTAAAGACTTAAACTGACATTAATTAAGACATTCAAGAAAATAAATAAAAATAAAAAACCTACAAAATGAAATAACGCACCTCACAATTCACATTTCTGTGTCTTTTGTTCCTCTGCTAGCATTTTATCGCTTTTTCACATCTACATCCTTATTGATAACATTTGAGTTTTTAAAATATACATTTAACCCCCAAATATATTGTAGACTTGGCTGGAATCTGTTGCTGAAAATCTTCCAGCTTCAATTTCATTTTCAACGCCGTCAGATATCTTCAGTCTTGGTCCAATTATTTGAGTAGAACATTTACGTTGTCCGTGCCTTCATTCCACTTCTCTCATTAGCGGCTGTTCTCTCCTCACCGTGTCCAAGTAAAACAGTCGTGGAGGTGACAGAAGACGAAACCTTTAATGCGCGACTTGAGAGGAAGAGGGTGGACTCGATAACAAATAAGGAAAATGATGGAAGAGTTGTGATGAGTTGTGTTAGCGATATAGAGAAGAAACATGTTGCTAATGACTGAGGCGGAGGATGAGGCGTGAATACTGAGTGTGCTGGTGCTCATCACTTCATTAGCTCCTCTTTGGTTTCATTATGTCTTCCTCTGCAGACTTCATAGTGCGCCAGAGTTACTGCCAGACGTTTATCCTCTTATCAAGAGGCCAAATCTTTTCTTCTCCAACATTAAAATTATGACAAAGATGTTTGCTAATGATCTAGTGATTTCGAGTGAGAGCAAGGATCTAAATATTTAGACCTGAAATGCAGACATTTAACATCTATTTAAAATGAATGTCTCCTGAAGTTGACTATTTAAATACCTTATATAGGCACAAAATATTTCTGATCCACCATTAAAGTCTTACAACTAAAAACTGGTTGTGTTTATTTAAAAAAACAAGAAAACAATCAAAATAAAAAAGTTCTTGAATAAAGTGATTTCCTTTTCTTCCCGGTTTGACACCAGTATCAGATACAAGTACGGATGTGTCAGTATTTGCAACTTCAACTTTATTGTTTGTTAATTTGAGTTGAGAAAGTGCTTTTAAAATGTAATCGTCCCTTGAATACAGCAGCTTAACAATGGATGGGTCAGCTCGTCCTCAGTACTACTTGTTATGACGATTCCTCACTCCCTCGTTCATATATTGATCCTCTGGACCTGTCATTCTTTTGTGTCACAATATAAACACAAGTGCAGTTCAGGATAACCAGCAGACAGCTCTTTCAATTTGATTAAAAAACACATTTAATAAATAACAAGTCCAAAGAAAACAGCACCACCAAATACTAAACAAGTCTCAGAAAGTCCAAATTTCTCCAAAAACCAAAGCTTCCACCGAACAGGGGAATAAAATGGGAAACGACATGAAATAAAACATTGAGGTCAAAACACTATAAAGAACAAACTGAAGCACTCAGGCACGGAGACAAAGAGGCAAAACACCAAGACGAATAATCTAAAGAAAACAAGAGAAACAACTTCAACCACCACAAGACAATCTTTGATCTGTCACTCAGGTCTGGACTCAGGTGGTTAAACTGGGCATCTGGATTGTTCATGAGGTCCAGTCGGGTGCCGTTAGTTGACTGGGGAGGAAAACAAGAAAAGAGAGTTAAAAAATAAAAGTGAAAACATAACTATTTGATTTTTGTGTTTTTTTGTCAGCACTGACTGTTTTTGATGAGTTAAATTTAGATTTAACTTCATCTTTTTGTTTCCTTCTTTAGCGTGCCTGGTCCAGATCACTGACAGTTTGTTTGGACTTGATTATTACACACACCGATCAAACTGATCAAACTCTGAGATGGTTCTGCGATATGTTGTGGATACTTTAGTATCACATTTTTTCTGAACTCCTGTTTGTTTTTAAAAAAAAATAGTATTTGGGCTTTTTTACCACCAGTTTCTTGCGTTGACATCTGTGCCAGGGTCTTCCTTTTTAATCTTTCATGACAATTCAACACATTCTATATTATATATACTGTATATATTATTAATTATTATTGGCCACATATTTAGGGGTTCTATGGCTCGTCCCAGAACAATATTCTTTAATATTGTAGTTGCAAAGCCTTGGATACTGAGGTCATCACTGGAAGTGACAAAAGTTCTTTCTTTTTTCTTACACGAGACTGGGGACAGTCTGGACCCAGTGGTTAGAGTTACACATCTAACACACTTCACAGATCCTTTCACCTGCTGCTCACCACAGCTGTACATTGTTAATGATGTTACGAAAAAACCAACTCGAGGCTTGTTCTGTAGCAGCAAGAGAAAGTTGTCTCGGCTGGAAGTCTTTCGTTTGATTAAATCTGTCTTCGTTCATCAAGTGCTATGAGGAGGTATAGAATCTCCCCGAAGAGAAGAAGCTCTGGGGAGAGTGTTGGAGAACCTCGTCGGTAATCAAAGTGATTACATTATCACAACACACTTCATTCTCTTATTGCAGAGAATTATTCATTTTGTATGAGGGACTACATGCGACTTATGTCTTAATGATTCAAATATAGAGAAACCCATGTCCGCCTGAGCGAGCTGGATGTAGGAGAGCCTTCCAAAAGAATAAGAGCCACTTGCAGGAGAAGAAAAACATGAGACTTTTGTGTCGCACAGTGCTTGTCGATGCTTATGTATTTCGCCGTCAACCATGACTCACAGTGATTCATATTTGATCTTTTTTTAGAGGGGTGAAAATCTGTTCATGTCCACCAGAATCTATCTGGTTTCATAGAAAACTGTTAACGTTGCTCTAGATTAATCAAATCAATATCCAATTAGAATTCCACCAAGTTGCTCAGCTTTACCCAAAATATCACCTATTTATCTACTTTTACTTATTCAGCGTTTAAAACATTTTGAGCTTAATTGGAATTTTTTTTAAAAATTTTAATTTTTAAATTTTATTTTTATTGTTTTGATTGTTTAAGACCCTGGTCTCGAAAAGCGCTATATAAATACATATTACTTACTTACTTACTTACTTACTTACTTACTTACACAGTAGAAGCGAGGATGAAAGGAATCAATTGCTATACAAAGGCCTGACAAATACTTCAAAGGATTCATAAATCAAAATGGTGACTGTCAAGTGAAGAAATTAAACTAAAACTGTCAGTGATCAGAATTGGTTTAGCGTCGCAATACTTTTACTTCTACAAGGAGAGATTACTACAGAACCTTCTCCTGGAATGTCTGATTGCATTTAAGTAAAAACTGTTTCGGCCACATCTCTATGCTCCAACGTAAATTATTGGATTATCTGAGAGACAAGAAAAAAAAAAAAAAATTCCTGATGGTGAATCTGAGTAAACCTTGTATATGTCATTTGGAGACGTTTACAAGCTCAGTCATTTTTACATAATCATCATACTTTGTATTAACATTTTCAAACAAACAAATGCTTACAGTCTTAAGAACCAACATAGATTAAAAAAAAAATCAACATTGAGGCAACCTGCTGCCTTTCTGTGTGGACTTGGTATGTTCTCCATTCAAAAGATACAAAAGTTGATTGATAACCTGAATCGTCCGTACATGTGTGTGATTGTTTGTCTCTGTGTTACGGTCTCGCCTCATGTTCAGGAAGTCCACTGCATCTCGCCCTAAGCACGTTGGAAATAAGCAGTAGGAATAGAAAGAATGGACACCTATAAGTCACCTTGGCTGGACTTAGGGATGGCCCAACCATCTGTTTCTTAGGCATTCATTCATTTAAACATCTGACTTTTTTATTGATAACAATTCTGATTTTTTAACTGGGTATATGGACCGTTAAGCAAAAGAGGATAAACTGTCAAGATGGTCAAACCCATTCACACAAGGGGTCAAACGCCCAGTCTTCATATTGAACTGACAGTAACAAAGGTGGGCAGTTTAATTAATTATGGGGGACACCATATATCGTGATCACAAGAAGAAAGACGAGACAAAGAGGCAAAGAAGAATTTTCTTTATGGGAGTTAACAAAAAAAAAGAAAGTAGGATATTGACAAAGGTGATTGTGACATTATGTCCTTGAAAGAGTATTTGTTTATTGGTAAAATAACCAAAAACCAACATAATTGGGCTGCATTCGCCCCGGAGCGAAGTACCCAACGTTTAGCAAGAATATGTAATATCTTTTTCCCCATTTCCATTACTGAAGCCAGGTTTTAGAATGCATGTCGGTGATGTGTTCTTAAACTGTCATGCACCAGCGAGCCATGATACGAACACCCTCTTTCTTTCTTTTATTCCTTTTGATTCTCATTAAATTCACAGAATTCATAATCTCCGCCCTGAAGCTTAAGCAGTCGCTCATCATATTGACATGTATTGTTGGTGACACTTGTTTTTAGGTTCTATAAATTGGTGTGTCTAGCTCTGTGATGCCAAATGAAATGAATTTGAGTGCCAGATTTGACCCCTGGGCCTTGACTTGAACCCTCCAAGGCCACCGGAACCATGCGCACGTTTGATATAGAGACCAGTCAAGAGTCCCGCTGTACATTAATCCAATCCTTTGAGCTCAATACTTCCCGAGACCCTCGTCCATCATGCACTTCAACCATACCACCGTTGTTATGTCTCCCTCTCCCCCGACGATGTCCTTGTTGTAATTTTCTCCACGCCACAATCGTGATTTTTTTCAAAGAAGAGACAAACAATTTGAGATAAGTGTCTATTTTTCACCGGCACTAATTAAAGGAATCAGTTACTTTATTTGGCAGCAGAGCGACCCATTCATTTCCCTCCTGGCTCGGATCAATAGGTTGCGATAAAACGACTGCGGACAGATGTGCCAGACACACCTTTACTCTTTAAACCATGGGTGGTTTATGAGATATTGTGTTTTGAAGGGAACAAACTGAACCAGAAAATGAGGCTTTGTGAAAATATATTATAAAATTAAGCCCATTCTATAAAGTTCCCTTTTTTTTATTATCATCATCAACGTACAATGTGTGTGTAAAATAACTTATTGTGATGTAAAGAGTGATTGATCCATTTGAAAGACAGATGCAAAGCTCAGGTTTGGAAACAAGGTAGACAGACGAAAACGTTTCACTTATTTACGTTTCACTCTCTCACTTCAACAACTTAATACAGAAGCAGAATCTCATTTGCCACTTTTAGCCATTAAAACTGTGTAATTGGCCACTTGTGAGACTTAATTAGCAGCAGAAGAATCAGTTCTGAGGGAAAAGACGAATAAGCTGATTTTAAATAAAATTGTTGCACACCTGGTGCACACACACATACACATCTACACACACACACACACACACATCACATCTGTTTATCTTGCTTTCATTCTGGCTTCAGCAGGTTTTTCTGAAAACAGGGTTCGATCACAAATGGGATTTATTTCCCAAAACTCGAAGAATTAAACAAGAAAGAAAGTTTGAACATTACTCAATGATTGACAGTTTTAGTCAAAGAATTTGCCCTTTATTCCCCAAAATGAGTTTTTGCAATAACTCCAGACGCAGAAGCGAGTAAATGCCAAAGTTGTTTTTATTGTGATTTTAATCAAGCTGGAGCCAGAAAACAACAATGAACATTCTGGAGTATATGATTCACTGTTATGACGAGAAAGGGCGGCAGACCTATACCTTACCTTTACCCGCAAATATATATAGTCTACATAAACAATTCTATACCTTTCAAAAGGCTCCGGACAGTGGAAGGCAGTAGAGCTAAACCTCGCTCTCACAACTCCTACTGTAGGACCAGGGATGCCACAGAGAGTGACAGAAACTTGTGAACAACGCAAACGTCTCTAGATCCTTTAAATTCTATTGAATTAATTTAACTGTTTTTGAGCTATTTTTTCCAGCAGACAAAAAAACAATCCGTTGCTCACAAGAGACTCATCATTGCCATAAAAGCTACAGAAAAACTCACCTGCTTTACTTACCCACGTAGAGACGTTTCCTTGGAAAAAAAGCATCTGAAATAACTGACCCAACCCGGATTATATCTTTGTTGGCTTCTCTAAGGAATCCTAAAGGGTATTGATCGAAGGGTTGTAAACAAACAACAATCCATGTGGAATGATAATAGCTGTGTTTGTTGACATTCGAACATCCATTACTCACTGCAGATACCGACACATCGCAACATCATTTTGTCACCACTCGTTTATTGTCGTGGTCGTAAAAAAAAAAAAGTTGGTCGGGCCACAAGAAAGTGTTAAAGGGTCAGACCCAAGACAAGCCTACTCAGACTGCGCGGTCATTAAGGGAAGGTGAAGTTGGATTCTCCACGCTTTGTGGTTAATGATGTTATTTCAGTTGTCAAAGACGCGTCGATTTTCCTCTTAAGAGTGACTTTATATGTCTGAGAGTGTCCATATGTTGCTGTGTAGTTTGGGTTCTGATTGGCTGATGGCGTCCACTGATTTAAACGCTGTGACACTGCACCTAAGTGACTAACATCCCTAAATCGATGCGTGTCTGTCGTCTTGTCGCACCTTTTCATCGACTCAAAGGGCAACTGATGTCATACTCCAACTCTCCTGACTCACTCCCATGTTTCAAATGTTGAAGTCTTTCTCCAAGATGCAGTAAGTCCCTCATCATGACCATGTTTTGAACTATTTACTTACTTTAGAAAGTTCTCCTCCGTCTAAAATCTTAAGAGGTTACGAGAGCAGAGTCCATTATGATGTAATAATGACTTTACTCTTCCTCCAGCCAGTCCCAGTAGAAACTTTTGGGATTGATGACGTGCGGTGACAAACCTCGATGCTTGATGAATGACAGCAGACTGGATGTGGTTATAGTAACTAAGATGTCATCTCTAGAAAAACAAATTATTTTCAGAAGCGGGGCTAAGGGACATTTTGTAATGTAAATATTTCAATGTAAAGAAAGTTTTGTACAAACAGACACATACTGATGAGTACAACAGAGGTCCAACATTTATTTAATACACTCTTAAATCAAAACAGTAGTTGCTCTTTACGTCTGATCCATGTCCTGTACTTGACTCCACCGAGGAACACACTTCCTAAGAAGGTTGGGTTATTTAAAAGAAGAGTCATCCATGGACCTGCTCCAGTGACAGGGACTCGTTCAGGTGTGTAGGATTCAGACTCTTCTAGCACCTACACAAACTTGTCCGAGGACCACGGTGATCACATGACCCATCGACCAACGCGTTAGATGGAGAACATTAAACCGAGTTTTAACTCAGTCTTGTTGGCGTCAGAAGAGTGAAAGCATTTGTTCTTCCATCACATCCAAGCGAGCAGAGAGATATGGAGAAAAGAAAAAGCTGTTATTGATTCAACGTGTGGGGAAGATATCCGCCTCGTTTCGCTGAAGGGATTTTCTCTAAGGCCCACTCTGGGTCAAGAAAGAAGAAACCAATTACCCCGGACAAGTGCAGGTCTACCTCTGGAGTGGGTGGTTGGCCTTGAGGTATCACATGGTCCAGTAGGCAGAGGTTTAGAGGAAATGGTGTTTTTTTTGGCCTATGGTTGAATGAATATAACAGGAAATATTGTTCCTACTGGTTTAAACGTGTTGAATAATTTACCCAGAAGGTCTGATTGAAGGAATAATGCGTGCACCACCTAATCCCCGTCACATGTTTGTGGAGATTCTTACTGTGTTTCAAGCCAGCAGTAAACAGAATAGAAAAAAAAACATTTTTTTGTAAATTTCACTCCAGAAATATGAATGTAACAACAAAACCATTCAATATTTTTACACAATACTGTATCGATATTCAACAGCAATGTTTTTTTAATTAATTAATTTTTGGGCTTTCAAATCAAATCTAATTTGTATCATAGTTATTTTATTGTTTTCAATATAGTATGTAAAATATATAATAAATGTTTATTTTTCTACAATTAAAATGCAAATATTTAAGGATTTATTTTTTATTTTTGTGGTGCAACTGAAGTTCTGGCCTCTAGATAGCAGCAGTCATTTCATCCTTCACAGCTAGTGTAACCAATGTAATCCCAAAAGCTCCGGGCGATGACTGAGGACGAGAGGATACAATCGACTCCAGTAGCTTTTAAAGCTGGTTTTTGGTCATATTTTGGTTTTCAAAGAAATAAAAACAGTTACAATTTTGTCAAGAATCATGTGGTCTGTAAATTCTGCAACACCAGAGTCAAGTACTCGACAATCCTACAAAAATGTTCTTGTTTCTATAGTATCACAATATGTCATATAGTTGACCGTGTATCGTCGGATTCTTGACAATAAACACTAATAGCTAGCTGGTGCTTTTACTCAGAAATGAGAAAAGACAGAATACTTGGCTCTTATAGCAGCTGCAAACATCTCACTTTCTGAAAGAGTCAAAGATCATCATCATAGCAATTATTGAGCAGGAATCAAAAAAAAAATGGTAGGAAGATAAACAAACATCAGCAATGAAGCTGAAATACACCATTTTACTGCACTCAGACCTGTGTTGAGTTCAGGGACGTTCTTGCCACAGAAATACTGTATCACTGTGTTATTGATTCAGCTTCGCACCATGTGTGCCTACACTGGTCTCATGGAGCTTTTCTCTGGAGAGAGAAGCAGGTGAAGAGAAGCCAGAAATATGATAAGAAATATTTCAGTAAAGAATCTGTACGATGAACACTCAAAAAAAAATCTCTTAAGAAAGTCTCACACATATCTATAATGTATCTCTTTTTATTACAATTTAAACCAAATATTCATTAACAACATGAGTTAAAATGACAAGCGTGAGGATTTATGTCCATCCAATAGCTTTAGGTACCTGACACCTGGGAACTGGTCTGTTTATTACAAAGACACTGCTTCTTTAAATTACATTACAGACAGCAGATGGCATCAGTTAAATGCTACAGCTAAGGCCTCAAGAACGCAAGATTCCACATTACAATTCTAATGAAATCAGAACATTATAATTTCTATTATCAAATAGAAACATTTTCATGGCAGTAAACTTTTGAATATTTTGAAATATATTCATGAATTTTGTCACTTCTCTAGTATAATGTCAATGTCTGAGAGAAGATGATGTTGAGGATCTCTTCCCCAAAGCTCTGAAGTGAACAAAGTTTAAATAAAATCTTCTCCTGAGATACTAGAGAGGATTATCTGGGCTTCACAGATCAAACATCATAAGGAGGAGGTTCAGGGTTGAATGTTGGAGGCTGATAAAGACAACACGGTGCAGACATGGGTCTGCTCTCTCATGCCTTACATTTGATCTAGAATCCACCGGAACCAAATGCAGATCCTGCCAGCGATCAAACACTTACGATGCAAAGGCTTGTCGTCACACGGAGATGGAATCCGTGAAGCGGTCGTCTAAATTCAAATTACACGTGAGAAGTGCTGATCTCAGCATCCATCAATCCCTGTTTCTTTCTATTCCGTTCGGTCATCTCGCTTCATGAAAATGATTTAACTTTTCTGGATCGACAGTATGAATGACAACTGATACCTCTTCATATCGTTAAGATTATAGCTGGCAAAAATATTTTATTCATATAATAGTAAACTTTTTATAATTTCTGTAGTTTTGCATTTAAAAATACTATTATTTATTTGGATTGAATCAGCCCATATGGGGTTAATTATGTAGATCAATGTTTCTTTCACCACAATATTAGTACCAACAGTTTTGAAAAATGTATTTTAATTCAGAAAGATGTTTCTTGTTTAAACAAATGGACTTTTTTTTGGTAAAAAGCAAAAAAACTTTAGAAACCACTGAGTTTCAAGCCAGATTTTCTAACAAAAAATGTAATTAAATCTGAGACCATTTTATATATGTATACTTAGTAAAAAAAAGAAGGATTTAAATCTTACAAATAGATCAAATTTGATTTGATAATAAAAATATATATATATAAAAATGTATGAACCTTTCATTTAAAAAAAGGAACACAAACAAAAAACTAATATAAATTGACCATTAATCACTTTTATTTAAATGAAAGGGAATGAGATTAATTTTTCAAACATTCAGTGAGTAAAATGGGACTTTTAGATTTTAAGAACATGAAAGTTGACACCATTACTTAACTGATGATCCACCTCGAAGTACTTTTTCGGACTGTAATGACTCGACTTATAACAGACTACAATAATAGACACGTCTATTCCTCTGCTGACTCTGCAGATAAGAAGTTAAAAGACATTTTTAAAACGTAATGACCATTTCAATACTTTTGTGCTGCTCCAGTTTGTGGTAATAAAATAAAATTTTAAATCTTTGTTTGCTATTTCGCTAGCATGGTAATGTTTATTTTAGCTACATAACTGTCCAAATATGGCGTCTAGATCTACTTAGATGAGCGGCTACGATGGTCGCTCTGTGACTGGAGGGTCAAGGAAACATTTTATTACTACGAGTCATTAACCTGGAATAAATGGCATCGTGACTGATCTGATTTGGATTCACAGCAGGAGATTGACATGCGGTGAATGGAAAGTAATGGATTTAATGGAAATCAATGAGGCAATTACAATGATTCAGACCCATGTACGAAAACAAAACCACATTTCAGCACAAACAAGCTCTTAGCTCCGTCTAAAATTGTAGTTGAACGAACAGAAAACCCAAAGTTAAAACATACTTCAACGTAAAATAATATCTCAAACCTTCCAAAAGAATTGACTCACCAACCTACCTCTTTCTCCTCAAGACTCTCTTACAGTTATTGACTATCTTTTTATCACCTCTACAGAAAAGGTTTTGTTTTGTCAGTGGTTAGCAAATTTATAGAACAGGAAATTGTGAAAAAGCAAGGTGCATCCATGGTCACATGATCGATGCAACTTAGGTTGCAAACTCGGATTTGATTTTGAAGCAATAGGAACCAAAGTGTGAGGAATATATTTAAGGATGGACCATTACAGTGTTTTTACTCTCTATCGTTACAATGCTGGATGACAAAAGGGCGAGAGGCAAGGGTCACCGTTAGCAGGTTGCCAGTCAGAGACACTGCAGACAATTCAAGTTCTCAATAACCGTCTCTATGTTTTTGGAATGCTGGAGGTCAACAGGAGTAAACCCATCCAAACTGAAAAAACATACTGTATGTATTGGGAAAGGAAGGATTTAGCCATGTGGAAATGCTG
Source organism: Callionymus lyra (assembly GCF_982586985.1). Taxonomy (NCBI): domain Eukaryota; kingdom Metazoa; phylum Chordata; class Actinopteri; order Syngnathiformes; family Callionymidae; genus Callionymus; species Callionymus lyra. The sequence goes on along the minus strand of NC_141821.1, from coordinate 21,904,319 downwards.
TCCTTGTTTAGATAAGGAACGTTTACGACTCTTGAAATATCAAGACACAGAATTTATGGTCTACAAACCTGGTTTGAGATAACAGGTGTGAAAGAAGTCTGGAGATTCTTTGTTTAGGTCAGTGATTAGGTCAAACAACATCTGTTGTTCATAATGGAGTCAGATTTACTTACTTCACTTATTTTGGGAGTGTCTTGAGGTCTTTAAAAGAAAGGACGACCTAAAGATTAGCTGCCACTCTCTGGAAGGATCTGGTGGGTGAACCAGGATGTCTGACAGAGACTGGACCGAGCTCGGAACTTCTGGTATTTCTGAATAATTTGCATTTCTTTGTTAACTGTTGTATTTAAGGTCTTGTTTGGCCTACTTTTGTAATCCTTCTTTACTTTTAATAAATTGACTGTTTTAATTCTAAAATGTTACTCTTCCTTGGATCAAACGAATGCGCAGAAATCATTAGACAGGAAAGAGAATTGAGTTTGCTTCAAAACACAGGGAGAACTAGCAAATTCACACACAGGCAGTCGCTCTAAACACTACGCCAATCTGGGAACATTGTTTTTTCTGTCCAAAAACTTGGTTTAAAATTGACTTGTTTTGCCTTTAAAAAAAAGTTTAGACAAGCTTGTTATTTTCACCTCTGTGTCAAAGAACGTTTATCTAAAACACCACTTGTTGTTGTATCAAGACGAACACCCATTTGAGACTAATGATTTAAATTTTCTGTTCATTTCTTTCTTGTGTTCTTTATCTGATAATCATCCTCCGTCGCGGCTTCTGCTTCCACTGAGTTTCTCGTGCTGAGCGCAGGCGTACGACTCCTTCGATCACGTCTGATGAATTTGTTCAAGAGCAAGATGCTTATCAGACGACAGAAGTGGGAATTGTTTTGTTGTGGCTCCGAGCTTGGTCAGCTCCTTTCAGAACACAGAGCTGAATTTCATTACGATGATGCATTTCGTCAAAATTGGATTTGTGGCTCGGTCACTGCAACGGATTAGAATAGAAAGACTGAGCGAGTGATTTGATTACGGGGGCCGACTGCTGAGTTTGAAGAGGCGACGTTTGTTCGAGCGCTCACGTCGAGAATCGAACTTAACGCAGAAAATATCATTCAATCTCTGAGCGTGAAACATTTGAATGAAATCAGAAACCTGATTTAATCCAGTTTAAAGAACTTTTACTGAACTTTGTATTAATATAGAGACGTCAAGCCGACGTCAAGCTGAATTTGATGATATTGGATATTGAAAGTGTAGTTAATCAATGATGTTATGAAAATAATTGTATTGGAGATTATTATGTTAAGATTTTAAACAAGTATAAATCTTAGTAGTACTACTGAAAAGTATGTTAATGTTTGGTGAAAGGATGCTTTATTTCTTAATTTCTTTTTTTCTTGTTTAAATGCATTTAACAGGAACAAGTTTAAGAAAAACCTTCTGAAGCAAGTTGTATTTGGAATATCGGAGGAGCCCCTCGAACAAAGAAGATTTATCTCAGTTAAAAAAGATCTCAAAGATAAAAGAGACCTTAAGAACTTAAATAGATTTTGATTAATTAAAAAACATCTTGAGAAGTTGAAAAAGATATTGAAAAGGTAAAAAAGACATCAAGAAGTCAGAAAAGATGTTAAAAAGGTAAAGAAAATATCCGAGAGTTAAAAAAAAAGATTACGAAATTGAAAAAGATATCAGGAAGTTATAAAATATATTGAGAAGTTAAAAAATATATTGATAAGTTAAAAAAGATATCAAGATGTTATTAAAAGATATCAAGAAGTTAAAAAAAGATATCAGAAAGTTTAAAAAAGATGTCAAGAAGTTAATAAAGATATCAGGAACTCGAAAAAGATATTAGGAAGTTTAAAAAGTTATTAAAAAGGTAAAAAAGATAACAGGAAGTTAAAAAAGATAACAAAAAGTAAATGACGATATTAGGAAGTTAAAATATATATTGAGAAGTTAAAAAGGATATTAAGAAGTTGAAAAAGATATTGAGAAAGATATTGAGAAGTTAAAAAAAACATATCAGGAAGTTAAAAAAGATATTAAGAAGTTAGAAAAATGTATGAAGAAGTTAAAAAAGATAATAAGAAATTAAAAAAGATATTGGGAAGTCAAAAATATATCAGGAAGTTTAAAAAGGTTGTCAAGAAGTTAATAAAGATACCAGGAACTCGAAAAAGATATTACGAAGTTTAAAAAGATTTTAAAAAGGTAAAAAGATAACAGGAAGTTAATGAAGATATCAGGAAGTTAAAAAAAGATTTCAAGAAGTTAATAAAGATATTAGGAAGTTAAAAAAGACATCAATAAGTTATTAAAAATATTAGGAAATTCAAAAGGATATCAAGAAGTTAATAAAGATATTAGGAAGTTAAAAAAGATATTAGGAAGTTAAAAAAAGATATTAAGAAGTTTAAAAAGATATCAGGAACTTAAAAAAGATATCAAGAAGTTAATAAAGATATTAGGAAGTTAAAAAAGATATTAGGAAGTTAAAAAAAGATATTAAGAAGTTTAAAAAGATATCGGGAACTTAAAAAAGATATCAAGAAGTTAATAAAGATATTAGGAAGTTAAAAAATATTGGGAAGTTAAAAAATATATCAGGACGTTAAAAAAAGATGGCAACAAGTTAATAAAGATACCAGGAACTCGAAAAAGATATTAAGAAGTTTAAAAAGATATTGAGAAGGTTAAAAAGATATCAGGATGTTAAAAAAGATATCGAGAAGTTAATAAATATATTAGGGAGTTAAAAAAGATATTAGGAAGTTAAAAAAGATATCAGGATATATATATATATATATATATATTTGTTTGTTTGTCATAGTTAACTGACTAAATCGTTATTTGTTATTAACAAGAATATAGTGTTAATATATTCATTAAAGTTTTTTTGGTTCATTTTCAATGTTAAAAACTGGGTGATTGATTCTTTTTCTAGGTTAATTTTAAAGTAAAGTTTAAAAAAAAAGAGGGTGGGCGTTGCCATGTTTATGTTGCTTTTGCTCTATTCTGTTGAATAACTTTCCTGGTTAGTTTACCAGAGTCATGGTGTGGTCCACGGACACAGTCCCGTTATCATGGGTTTTTCTTTTCTTCTTCTTTTTGTAGGGGTAGAGGGATACCAGGGGTTGTTCACTTTTTTTTCTTGTTTTAGTTTTGTTTTCAGCACTTACTCAAATGTGTACATCAAGATCCAATATTTTAAACATTACATGCAATGGTAAGGCGAACTAACATTGAAAATAACGTCAATATATGCTCTTGGAATGTAAGAGGTTTGAATAACCCGGTTAAGAGAGCAAAAGTGTTTTCCCATCTGAAAAGTTTGCATAGTGACGTTATATTCCTGCAGGAGACGCATATTTAACATTCAGATGCTTTGAAATTGCGGTGTGGATGGATAGCACAAACTTATCAGTCAACATTTTCTAGTAAAGCACGTGGTGTTGCAATATTGATTGGAAAAAATGTGCCCTTCAACCACATATCCACCCAGATTGATCCGAATGGTCGCTTTATAATTGTGACAGGTTTGATGTTGACGCTACATGTCATGTGATTTCAACTGTGTCTTAGATACAATAATGGATAGATCCTCCTTGCGTCTATCCAATATCCGACTCAGAGAGAGTATTCCTTTTTTTCTCCAGTTAATAAAACCTACACACGGATTGACTATTTTCTCCTCATCAAAATATTGCAACATTTTAATTTCTGACCACAGCCCAGCCATTTTAAACATTGATTTTGGAAGGAAGAGAGGGTATTATAATTGGCGACTGAATCCAAGTTTACTCAATAATGAAGAATTCTCAAATAGATGTTCGTAAAGAGATTAAGGAATGTATTAAATTGAACGATAGGGGAGTATGTTTCTGATTCGATATCAGAATCAGAATCAGAATCCTTTATTTGTCCCACGAGGGGAAATTCGGTTTAAACAGCAATATACAAAAAATAAAAAACACCCAGAAATAAAAATAAAATGAAAAAAATCGAAATAGAATAGAATGAAAATCTGCCCTGTATTATATATATACACTAACATATTTACAAAAATAACAAGAAGAAAAAGAAAAGGTGCTGTTAAATATTATCTGGTGAGGGTGAGACAAGTTCTTCCTCATGGAGGCCAGCTTGCTCTGTATCCTCCTCCAAGACACTTCCTCCACAGGATCCAGGGGGGATATTATGGGAAACTTTTAAAGTAGTAATCTGAGTTACAGTGATATCTTATGAATCTATGCAGAAAAAGAAAATAACTGTCAGGCTAGTTGAAATTGACAAAGAGTGAAGCTGAAAAACAGTAATGTTAGTAAAACCAATCTGCAACTACACTTAAAAATATTGTTAGGTTGAGGCATAAATATAATACAATTTTTACCAACCAAGTTAACAGACTTCTTCTCAAGATAAAACATAAACACTTTGAACTCGGGGATAAACCGACATCGTTACTTGCTCGACAACTGAGAGGAATCCAAGCCAGCAGAGCCATACATCAAATTCTGTCTCCAGAAGGAGAGATTCGGACCGACCATCAAAAAATAAATTATTGTTTCAAAATGTTTTACTCAGAATTATACACATCTCATACTAAAACAACTGAGACCGAAATTAATGGCTTTCTCAGTTCAATTCCATTTCTGCAATTAAATGACAATGCACAAGAATAACTAAATGCTATCACTACAAGAGGTCTTGAATGCTATCAAAGAATTCCCAAATGGGAAGTCAAGTGGACCAGATGGATACTGCATAGAGTTTTATAAAGCATATGCTGAGAAGGTGGCTCCTTTATTGCTAAGAATGTTTAAAGAGTCCATCAGGAATAGAAGACTTCCGAGTTCGTTATACGATGCAAATATTTCACTGTTGTTAAAAAAAGAGAAACCAGAAACTGACCCATCATCATATAGACCTATAGCTCTTTTTAACTGTGACCTTAAAATATTGACAACAATTTTAGCTACTAGATTAAATGAACACATATCAATGGTAATACACCCTGATCAGACTGGTTTTATTCCCTGAAGATATTATTTTTTTAATGTGCGCAGATTGTTAAATATTGTCTATAATAAATGGAGCAAAGATTCCATAATGCATTTCCTGGGAAACTTAAAGACACAACACCATCCTGGGTTGCCATTGAACAGGATATTAATGGTATATCTCTCCCAGCACTACTACACACTAGAGAAGGTAAAATGAAAATTGAGAGAAATCTTAGTTTTATAGTAAAAAACTCTGTGAAGATCTGGAAACAAATAAAAAAAGTATTTAATGTACCCCAATTTGTTATAATCATTTATTCACTGCCTCAAAACTCGATTCGGTTTTCATAGCTTGGATGAAAAGGGACTTATTTCTGTTGCAGACTTATATATTGACAATGTTTTTCCATCATTTGCCCAACTACAGCAGAAATGTTCTCTTCCTACGTCGCATTTCTTCCGCTATCTCAATATATATCTCAAATTATGAAGTTTACTCCCCCCTTGATCAGCTCGAATCACTCATATCAACTAGACCTGGAAGAAAGCGATTAGTTTCTCTGTTTGTGAGGTTTTTTGATAATTACGAGGCTCCACCTACTGACCATCAGAGGGTCTTGTGGGAAAATGACTTGGGAACAGAATTGACTGAAGAAATGTAGTCTAAATGTCTTAATAAAATCTACACTTTTTCAATAAATTCCAGGCACCAATTGATACAATTCAAGGTCATACACGGACTTCATTACTCCAGAGAAAAACTACACTCCTTTTATCCATCCACATCCCCAATATGCGTCAAATGCAAACAATCAGTGGGAACTTTACCTCACATTTCTTCTGCTGTAGACTAGCTAAGTTTTGGGAAGAAATATTTCACATTTATTCTGCAGTTTTGGGGAAAAACTTGGCTCTTGATCCCTGAGCCATTTTAGGTTGCTCACAACAACTGGAGCGTTTCAATGATTATGAGACAAAGGCAATTTTGTTTGGAATGGTTTTAGCGAAAAAAGTTGTTCTTCAGTGTTGGAACAAAGAAGTACCTCCTAGTTTTGAAATGTGGCTTATGGAACTTTCAAAGACTCTTTGTATAGAGGCAATCCGCTATGAACGGACAGGAAAAGCGGACAAGTTTTGACGGATATGGAAGCCTTTCTTGGACTATATTTTGGCACAAAGAATGGACTCCTAAAATGTTATATTTTTCTTTTGTACACAATATGTAACTGTTGACTGGATTGCCAAATATTGTTTTGTAAGTGCTGTTTCTTTTCCTTTCTTATTCACTTTTTCTTTTTTTTTTGAGGGGGGAGGGGGGATGTGGTTTTTGTTTTGTTTAGTTGTTTTTTTTCTGGTGTGTTTTGTCTTGTTCTCTGAAAAATCTAAATAAAATAATACAAAAGATATCAGGAAGTTAAAAAAGATATTATGGAGTTAAAAAAGATATCAGGAAGTTAAAAAAGATATTAGGAAGTTAATTAAAGATATTCGGAAGTTAATAAAGTTATTAGGAAGTTAAAAAAATATATTGGGAAGTGAAAAAAGATATCAAGAAGTTAAAAAGATATCAGGAAGTTCAAAAAGATATTAGGGAGTTAAAAAAGATATTAGGAAGTTAAACAAGTTATCAGGAAGTTAATTAAAGATATTAGGAAGTTAATAAAGTTATCAGGAAGTTTAAAAAAATATCAAGAAGTTAATAAAGATATCAGGAAGTTAAAAAAGATAGCAATAAGTTAATAAAGATATTAGGAAGTTAATAAAGATATCAGGAAGTTACAAAAGATATCAAGAAGTTAATTAAAATAATAGGAAGTTATAAAAATATATTAGGAAGGTAAAAAAGATATCAGCAAGTGAAAAAATGAATCAAGAAGTTTAAAGAAGGATATCAAGAAGTTAATAAAGTAATAGTTAGTTGAAAAAGATATTGAGAAGTTAAAAAAGGATATCAGGAAGTTAAAAAAAAGATATCTAGAAGTTAATAAAGTAATAGGAAGTTAAAAAAGATATTGAGAAGTTAAAAAAGATATCAGGAAGTTTTAAAAAAGATCAAGAAGTTAATAAAGATATAAGGAAGTTAAAAAAGATATCAGCAAGTGAAAAAAGGAATCAAGAAGTTTAAAGAAGGATATCAAGAAGTTAAAAAAGATGTCAGGAAGTTAAAAAAGATATTAAGAAGTTAACAAAGTTGTCAAGAGGTTAAAAAATATATTAGAAAGTTAAAAAAGATATCAGGTCGTTAAAAAAAGATTTCAAGAAGTTAATAAAGATATCAGGAAGTTAAAAAAAGATGTCAAGAAGTTAATAAAGATATCAGGAAGTTAAAAAAGATATTAGGAAGTTAAAAAAGATATCAGGATGTTAAAAAAGATATTAAGAAGTGAAAAAAGATATCAGGAAGTAAAAAAAGATATTAGCAAGTTTAAAAAGATCTCTAGAAGGTAAAAACATCTTCATCCAAAAAGAAACAAAATCTGAGTAGCTCCATACTTGTCATATGTAAATCACTGGAAAATAAAACATCAGATCTCAAAAAAGCGCTTTAAGAAGAACATTACAGCTCACTATTACAAAATAAAAGACAACTTTTAAGTTAAGTCAGTTCGTTCACCTGGGCAGTTACCTTAAATCTCCTTTATCTCTCAGCTCAAAACTAACTGTAAAAAACAGTAGGGGAGGAAAGTAAAAGCTCTTTTATATACAAGTTCTGACATCTGCAGCTCAACTTCTGGCTCAAGGGATTTGTACTCTGAGTTGTCGTGGAGAGAAAAAACTTCAGGGTCAATGTGAAGAAAATGACCGGCAGGTTTCTTGGTTATCGGGGAGCATCAATATTTAATTTCAGTCCTTCCCTCTGTGGCGTACCTAAGGAGTGAGAAGTCCGTGAAGCGTCATCAGAATCTGCTGCTGAACATCCCTCTTAGTAACATGGCTTGTATAGATTCTCCGGTGCTGTCGCTGCCATTATGCCAACAGGATTACAGGAGTAATGGATCAATATATTTGTTACCTGTTGAGTCGGAGCGGAGCTGATGATGTGGAATATGAACCTTCACAGTCCTAACCTTGGGAAGTCTTCGTTAGACAAATCCATGTAGTAGAAAGAAACATATAAAAGCAGATGTTGTTTTAATTCCAATAATTCAAAAATTGATTTTCTAATATATTTTAATTCGGTATCAACATTTTGATCCTATTATACCAACATTTTCATATTGAATTTAACCTTTGTGTTAACTCAGGGTCAAGGTGACCCGATGAAATTGTTTTTACCCATGTGTTGCTTTTGGGTCAAGGTCAGATAACAGAAGGCTTAAAAGGCTAGTCATTAAAAATAAATATTGTATTGAGAACATTTTGTTATTTGAATAAAAATAACAAATTGTATGCATAAGAAAGCAATTTTATCATTTTGAAAATATCCAAACATTTTGTTCAGTTATTAAAAATAAAAAAAGAACAATTCAATCTTGTAATATACAATCATTTGTATTCAATTAATCAATAAAGCAAATCAAACATTTAAATGTAAAATTATTAAGTTTCAATTATTAAATATTTTTATTTTATTAAAAAAAAGAAGCAAGTTCTGAAATAAGCAATGTTAAAATTCAACCATTCAATATTCATAGTGTGCAGCAACTTCATCTCACCATCTGCTCCTTTGGAAAAAATAGCTTTTGAACTGACTTCATTTCAGATGATCTGTTGTTATTCAGTTATATTTGGGATAATTTGGCATCACAAGGGGTCATTTGGATTTATAATTATACACAGCTTTCATCAGGTGAGCAGTGAAGGTGAAAACAGTGACTCACTCTGACAATGATTGAGCCAATATTAAACCTGATATCCCAGACAGACTGTGATGTGCAGAATCTTTTCTTTCAAGTTTGAAAGTCGTAGTTAAGTCCCTCCTATGGAAGAATATCAGTTCCATCAGATTACTAAATGGTTTAATTAATTGATTTTTTCTCATTTTTTAATTGAAAATGTTGTTGTTTGTATTCATTTTTTAAATATTCTAATTTTTGTTCAATTATTTAAAACCCAAATAAATATATCTTAACCTTTCATTAAGCAAGTTATTGAATTCAATTATTCAATGAACATAAATTCAACCTTTCAATACAGAAATCATTGAATTCAACTATTAAATAAAACATAATACAATGCATGAAAAACCAATGGAGCCTCCGAGGTGAAGTGAAAGTACTATTCTTGTATCTTGAGATATTCCTATCTCGTGATAGCAATATCTCAAAATATTGTTATCTAATGATCACTTCCATACCCTCCTGAAAAGAATGTCTTCACTATAACGTAACAGCGTGACACAGTAGTGCACACAGAGTTGAGCCTGCAGGGACTGATCCACAAGATTCCTTTTCTTCTCCATTGCTGTGAGACAGAAGGTGAATTGTACAAAAGCTTCTCGGGTCAATGTGTTATTCAGGTCCAGAAACCACACACTGGCTTCTACAACTGATAATGAAAAATTCCCCTGAATCTAAGAATAAAATGAATCAAATGAAACTAGCTCTAAAGTTCAAGGTGCGCAAATGCGGCCATGTTTACTTTTAAAAGTGGGGGTCATTTTGCAGCTAGTGGCTTCAGTATAAAAAGAGCATTATTAAAGGTAAAGTTTTATTGAGGTTAAAATCCTCTCCACAGCCTCAGGCAGGGTTGGTCTTCTGACTTCGGCTAGATCACAATGTTTAGAAGGACATCTACAACACTATTATTGATAAAGAAGATCTGTTCTCATTTTCACGTGAGTGATGGCGTGTCCGAGCATTGTATCCAAGTCACGGTCAGTATCGCTCCCTAGTTAGGCTGTAGTTGTTCGTGTGTGGCAATGTCTGGTGTGACTGCCCAAGTCCAGAGCTGTATAGAAGAGTCAACGGCATTTTGTACAGGGCAGGGTACTTGAAGCCGCTCCTTACGTCTCTGTCTCTTCACTTCTTCCTTGCAATGATTTTTGTATGGAGGTTGAGGTCATGGTTAAGGAACATATGGTTTGGAGAGCCTCCCAAAAGCTGCATGTGCAACACAAATCCGGTTGTCAATGTCTGACGTCTTTCTGCCTACGTACTCATGACTTCCTTCATTTGGTATTTCTCAGATGTTGTCCTGCCCCGGGAAATCTACTGGAGCCGCCACTCACAGATTTGGAAATCGCTGCTCAAAGGTCACACTTTAGAGTTAATGTAGCGCAGTAAATCAACAGCTAGTCGGCAGTTTGGTGAAGGGAAGAAAGAAAAAACGTCACACCTCGAAACCGTTTAGAGGTGATATTGATGTAAAACTGTATTAACAGTGTAATGGAGGTCAATCTTGAAAATTGAGATTTGTTATCAGCAGGCAGGTGCATGGACATCTTGGGAAGCTCAAGCGAGAAATAAATGGTAGCGATCACAAAATAATTCACACAGCGGCAACACAGTCTGTTTGTGTTACTGCTGAGGAAAAATCGCTTATTATTGTCAGGGTCGCATTCCTGACGTTGTTTACTGTTTACCACCCCACACGTGAAATACTCATTCCTCACATTGTCATGGCAACATTCAAACCAAAGTTCTGGTGTCACTAAAAGATGAATACTTCAGTTGGTGTGTCGACTGCTTTCCTCTGTGTGTAACATAGATTATTAAGATTATCTTCAAGTGCAATCCAGTTTAGACGTCTTAAGGACTTTGGCCCTTTGTGTGCCAAATATCGACACCTGGTATAAACTATGTGCTGCTAGCTAAAATGCTAACTTGACAACAGGGTTGGCTCCAAAGGCAGCCGCAGACACCACAATTTTTTACTGTTTTTCTCAATTATCCATCATAATTAAACAATAATTAAACATAATTAATAATTAAACATAATTAAACAATCTGGATCAATAAAGTTCTACCTAACCTAACCTATATGGAACTGAATACTTGATACCAATTGTCATGGTCTTAGCATCTTTGCTACGGTCATGGCTTGGTCGTAGCTAGCAGCGGCATGTGAGTAGTTTCCAGGGCGGCTGTTTTATGACTGTTGACTTCAGACAAAAAGTCTGACAAACGTTCCATTCTATATTTCGATGAAAGTGACAAATGACGTGTCGTGATGTGAGTCACGTTATAAGATTTTCTACCCGTTAATGTCGCACACTACCGTTAAAGATCCGATCGAACCGGTCATGAATTTTCATTCATTTTCCTGCAGCAGATCCCAGATCTTGAACAGGTCAATATTCTGTAACCTGGCAATTGGAGACCCACAATCATTCACACCTACATCCTTATTAAGTTTTCAAAACAACCTCTGTATTGAGAAAACCAGGTTCCCGGAGTAAACCTGTGTAAACTCTACACGATGAGTCTGCAGCCTGCCTTGAGTCGTATGCGAACCAGTGAATTATTGGTTTAAAATTCAAATTCCTACTTTCTACTCACCCGCATGTCGACAAGGCTGCATTTCGCTAGAGCTCCAGTGTCTCTTCAGGCCACTCTCGTGATATTTGCCTCGTCTGTTTGGACCAGGATAAGTGAGCACATGTACCTACCTTTTTTTCATTTTCTTTCCAAAAAGAAGCACTCTGACAATAATCCCAACTATGAGTCGATACGAGAGTGAGTAGAAAGTGAGTGAAAGTAGAATTTTGAGTAAACACTTTAAATTGTTTGTCCCTGGACTAATGTCTCTTCTTCTCTTCACTCTTACTAGAAACCACTGTATCATCAGGAAACAACCTTGACACGAGTACATCTGCTTCTGTTAAAGTAGTTTGTGGAAGCACTGCTTTAAGATTTAAGCAACTCAGAGCTCCATCATGCAAAACAAGACCTCCAAGACGAGTAAATACATCACTGTCTCCTGTGAGCTCTTGTGTATTTCGAGTGTGTTTTTCCTTCTAAATACATCAGCAATCTAATTATAATGGCGATTCATAACGACTGGGGGTCTTGCTTTCGTACGTTGACTTTAAAAGAGAAGGACGGTTCATTTGAAACTATGACTTATCTCATGATTGCAGCGTTATCACCTCCTTTATATTCACACACAAAACCTTGAGTCATTAGAGTGTAGGACAGCGCTGGAAGGACTTTAGGGGAATCGCTTCTGTGTCCTTTTGTTGTAACTTCATAGATTATTCCACATGGGAACGATGTTTTTGTCCCCCCCCTGCCCCTCCAGCAGATCAGTGAAGGCTACGCTTTACTTTCATTCGCTACATTGTTCTGGTGGGACTGTGCACTCTCTTCGGAATAATAAACATGTCATTGTTGAGAAAATGTCTTGGTCACTTTTAGAAAATGTTTTGTACGTAGAAATGTGTTGTTGATGTAAGCCAAATTATAAATTCTACAGAGTACATTAGGTCCTGTATTATCAAGTCTTAAATCAAATATGTGTAAATATCGTTTTTTCCTTTTAAAGACTCTTTAACAGTAATGTTAATTATAGTTAACATTTATATTATTTCCCAATTAACCAAAAACACAACTACTTACCAACTAATTAAGAAGAAACCAATATTACATTTTCAAGTTTTAAGTTTTTTAAACCAACATATTAAAGAAGGTTTGAATACTATATTTCACAAAAATAAGCACAATATCAGAGGAATGTTTAATAATAATTGAGAAAGAATTGATATATGTATTCAAAGTCAGAACTTGAATTTGAATAAAAAAAGTTGTAACTGTTGGACATTTTTCAATCTTGTGTTGAAAGTATAGACATATTTTGTACTGAAGCATACAACTCTTGGTGTGACGTCACTGTTGAGATCTTAAAAAAGCTTTAAAAAAGTTTTACAAATGGGTACAATAGTTCTGACTGAAAAGGAGTTGAACACAGTAACATTATTGAATCATAGAAGTTGATTTATAGAGTTGAACTGAGCTTCTTGGCAGAGGTCTGCTCTATCTTGGTGCTATTTTAATTCACAACCAAACAAAAGGCTTGTGAACAAGTCTGCATTTTCTTTTTTTTCACCTTGTGTGATAAAGTGTTTTTGTGTGTAACTGTAACTGAGGAATACATATGTCCTTTTTAGGTCCTCCTTCAGTTGAAAGACAGACGGAAAACGCCACTTTTAATTAGCAAATGAGAGTTTAGTCTGACGCTCGTCAAACATTTCCAGTAAGAATCCAATTATCGTGAAACTAATTGTGTCCACTGGAAGACTGCAAGGAAACAAAAGGTTTTTGTTCCAAGCATTGTACGTCTTCTTTAATCTATCTGATGATTGATCAGTCACAGAAAAAACACAAAAGATTAAAAGAAGCCGCAGAGTAAATTCAACTGTCTTGATAAATCGCAGACCGGGTCATAAATTTGTCATGTTTTCCATCTGAGACTTTTTTATATCCCAGCAAATATGGTTGAGCTTTTCAAGATCTTAATTTTGGATTTATTAGAGACGGGCATTTTTGCCCCAGAGGCTAAAATATGAAGGAGAAAAAAAGTGGTAATCGCGTTAACAGAAAATAGATTTTCTCGACTCAGCCGGAGGGCCACTTGAACCTGCACGTCGCCCGACATCTTCTCAACACAGTGCTAAAACGGGCCACAGGTCACTTTAATCTCACAAGCCGGCGTCCTTGACCGAGACGCTGAACTCTATCAGCGTCAGAGCGGGAACTTAAAGAGCGCGCTGGAGGCGTCGAGCACCACTTTGCTTTATCTTGAATCAAGCCTATTTACATTGCCCTCACATGCAAGTCACATGACATGCATAATTCAAAAGTACAGATGGGAGAATCTTCAGTTGGCCTTAGAGCTGTTCAGAATGAAGGACGACACCTAAAAAAAGACATCAATCGATCAATGGAAAAACAATTATATGACAATAATCAAGAGTGAGGTTAAGATATCACACTGAGTCAAAGATCCACCTGAAATTTTTGAGAAATGCTTACATTTACGACCACCCAGATTTAAAGTGTAACTAATGTGTTGATCTTCGACTTCTATTGTATCATCAGTATGTGTCTGTTTGTACAAAACTCTCTTTTCATTGAAATATTTACATTAGAAATTTTGATTTAGCCCCGCCCACTGAAAACAAACACTAATTTTTAAGATTGAATCTAGTTTACCATAACCACGCCCACTCTGCTGTGATTGGTCAAGCTTTAAGGTTCGCCATCAATGTGGGACTCATTGTATAAACAAAGCGGGGCTTGATTACAGCTGGATGGAGGAGGAGTGGGGCGTTTGCCGAGACTGTTTCAGACAGGGAATAACTTTATAAAGTTGGGTTTATTTATTTGTTATTGTCCTTACAAGTGTATGGCTTCCAGTGTTGATGTCTTTTTGTTCTCTTCGGTCCTCTTGGTTAAGAACCTGTGGTTCATCCACACCTGCACAACCAAGTCACCTCCATAACATTTGTGGGTCTTCAATTCTCCCTCTCTGGCTGGAGATCAGAGAGTTTGAACTCTGTGGTTTTGTTTGGCGTTATTGCTGGTCCTTGGTGAAGTCGGTTAAATTGGTTAGTAAGTAATAATAATTCATTTGATTTATAAGGTGCCTTTCAGGAACCACAAGGACACCATACAAACAGATTATAAAACAAATTTAAACCAATTTTTTTTTCAAATGATCATGTTGACTACTGAGATTTCTGGGAAGGTTTTAGGGGGGAGGGCAACTTGATCAGGTCAATAGAAAGAGGGCACTTCTGTTTCCTAATTTCTTCTTACTTTCAGCCCTCATCAGCTTCTAATGTGGCCCCTTCAGAGCATTCCGCCATCTTGGACATGCACAGTCACTCCCTAGGAAGGCATCGAGGTCACATTTGGGCAAGAGCGCTGAGCCACCTTGAGATAAACCTAGAAGAGTAATACTGGAGAATACGTGGCCCGGTGCAAGACTACAGATGTTGGAGTAAAAGAAAATGAATCCATTTTACTCTGGTTATGTGGACTCACATGTTGTTATACGGTGCGTCCTCCTCCACGAAGCTGGCCTGCTTCATCCTGCTCGGGAGGTCAGACGAGGGATATGTGGTGCAGCCGGGTTCACGCGGCAGAAATAAGTCAGGAATTGGATTTCGGCCTGAGAGCCCTACAGGGAGACATTTTCTTCACAAGCATTCCGCCTCAAGAGGAACCAGACATGTTTTTGCACAGCGAAGGTTTATCATATGTTTTTTACGAGTCCATTTTTTTCACCTCTTGGTTCTCTGGGTAGATGTTGAATATTTGGACTAACGGTTAACCCCACGTGTTCTGCTCGGCTGTCTTCCCCTCATTAAGCCGCGGCCCGAGGTACATTTTAATTAGCAGCATCATTAAGGGCTTTGATGACGCGTCTCTTCGGGGTTGCATTCCTCAGTGCTCTGTTTAAAGTGTCTCGAGTCAACTCCAGAGACACCAGGCAATCAATGAACTTCTATCTCGTCGCCTCTGATTTAGCAGGTTGTAATTCTGAGCATAAATCCATAGATTCCAACACCGCCGCTGCGCCGCGGCTCGTCTTTATTCTGAAATAATTTAAAGCTGCTGGCAGGTCTTAATAGAAATGCTCTTCCCGGCGCCTGTAACAGCCGCGCCGCTTGATAAAGCGAGTAATATAATAGTTGTGTATTTCCAGTAGGCCACCTCGGTAATGAAGGTAATATCTAGTCGCTTGTTAATGGACTGTTGAAGAAACAAAATGTTGAAAAATAATGGCTAAAGTAATGCTTTGAAATGCAAGGGGGGGGGGTCACCACTGGACACGACTTAAACACACTCAAATACAACAAGAATCCTGATGCATACTGATTTTTTTTCTACTAGAATTGTCCCCTCACTTGAGAACAAGCCCTAGTCTTAATCTGAGCCTCGAATGAAACCATCAATGATGAGAGAGTCTTACTTCTTGTCACAAACCTCAACCTTTAATCGTCGAATGCCGTCTTTGATCAAATTAGATTCAAAGCTCGTCTCTCATCTCGTATTGTGTTCTTAAAGTCGCAGGGGCAGCAGCTACAGCAGAGAGGCCCGGACTTTCTTCACCCCAGCTACATGAACCAGCTCTTCCCTGGGAACCCGGATGCATTCCCAGACCAGCTGAGGGACAAAGTCTCTTCTGCGCGTCTTCGGTTATTAGCTTCAACGCTAACAAAGCTAAATATTTGGAATTTCCTCAATTTGTCGAAATCCATCTTTGCACCGAAACATTATGTTTTTGAAGACAAAGATAACAACAATAACTGCCACAGATCAGGGCTAGTTGGCATCGAACTGAAGATGCATGACAGCAGAAGCCAAAAAGAGTTGTCGTTTAGTTAAGGGGCTTTTAATATAAAAAAGTGAAGTCAAACATTGTCCTTGAAATAAGTAATGTGTTATTACACTGGTCAGATTTTAGTTTTTTCAGACCCAAGAGAAAAATTCTTCTTTTCTTCTCATGGGAGCTAATTTGACGAGGTTTTCCAGAACCCTTGTCTACCCAGGGATTTATTAAAAAAGAAGAAAAAAGAAACGGAAAATCGAGTACAACATCGACAGAATGCGAGGCTTTAATTAACCTTCTTGAGTTTATACATGACCAATCAAATGGTTAAGAAGTTGCTACTTAGTTCAATTGGCTGCTACTTTTTTAACAGGTTTTTTTTTTAAGTCAGAATGTTTTTTTCTTTCAGGAGATGCCTGATGTCAATGGTAAGGTAAGTAAGGTAAGGTAAGGTAAAACTTTATTGATCCCTCAGGAGGTCTCCTTTGGGAAATTGTTTTTTACCAATAGCCAGCAATTTTTCATAAACAATAAAACATAATACATAAAAAATAAAGTAAGAAGAACATAAAGAGGAAGAACAAGATGACACAATCTAAGTCTAAAGACAAAGACAAAGAACATAGGTCAAGGAAAAAAAACAAAAAACAAAAACAAAACAAAACAAAAAAACAAAAAACAACAAAGACAAAGATACAAAGACTAACATGGAACAGAACATCCAGATACTTTCACTCCACTCCTGCCCCCGAACTCAGAATTGTACAATTTAATAGCCCGAGGGATGAATGAGTCCTTCAAAACCTTCTTGGATCCAGATGGTGATTTTGATCCTTTTAAAACCAAACATCCTACTTTTCAACATCATGTTATTTGAAAACGACCAGAACTTCTTGCTGCAGGAAAAAAACTTCTGGCATGAAAGTAAAAGATCTGATATAATCCTGCTGATGTTACAAACCGAGAGTAATGATGACTGTTTACAAATCTCTCAAGCAAAATGAATTCAAAAATGAATTTAACGCACAAAATACATGTTCATGTTCATGAGGATTCGTCTTCATCCATCAGTACATTGAGTCATCAGAGTGTCGCTTCACAGCCAGATTTAAGCATCGGCAGCTTTCGTGCATTTATTCGTCATCTCCATGTTGAGTCACATTGAGATGCTGACGGATCAGAGATCCTTCACAAATGGTCTACATGTCTTTTGTCAGCCGTTGCCATGGAAGCGTAGACACAACAGCGTTTTATCATGTTTGTGAGTTGTTTGTAGATATAAACTCCTTATAAGATTCTTTAAAACTATGTACAAGATCAAAAGACACACTTTTAAAAGCATATTTAATATTTTTGTTTGTTCTGTCAAGGAGGGAAAGAAAACTTCATAAAACCAGATCACAGTACTGAGGAATGACCACCTGTTTTCTACCTTCAGTTTGACATTGTTATTTTATCCTTGAAACAAACAAAGTGGAGTGAACAAAGATCTATACCGTACATGCGTCGGTACATTTTCATCCAACAATAGTCTTTACTTGAAAGCTTTGTGAGTCCTCTGGAAATACAGTGCTGACATAACCATCAATTGTTTCTTTATTTTCTGTCGTGACGCTGGTCTTGGTCCATCATGTCAAATGTTGTGCTTTTGAAAAATTGATTTTAACTTTAAGGGAATATACTTTTACATGCTGTAAAAGACTGTGAGGTGAGAGAATACAATTTATATTATCTTTATTTTGATCGTGGAGCGGATCAGTAGAGCACATTTATAAAAAACACATTTGAAAACAAATAAAAATGTGCTTTACAATTGCAGAAAACATGCCTGATGTTATGATTATATGTGTTAACTGACAAGCCAATGTAAAAAGTATTCAGTCCTAATCATGATTCTTCAGATTATGATTTGTAAAGACATTTTCTTTCTTTTTTTCTCCCATAAATTAAGCACTGTTTATTATATTCAATGAAATCTTCATAAGAATGACTTTGTCTTGTGTGTGACAGGGAGGAAACAGAATCCTTCTCAACCGTCGAGACTTTGATTTATAGCTCTTTAAGAAGTGTTAGAGATTAGAGTGAGCTTCCCCACATGCGACCTGCAACATGATTAATTGTCCTCTCTGATGCTTCTACGTCTTCTGCGCGTCCAGTTTCTCAGGTTGAATAATTCAGGTGGACGTTAACGGCGTCTGCTTCGTTAGTGCGATGCTTCGCAGCACCAAAGTTATCGACCACAGACCTTTTTTCACCCTGATGTTGACGAAAACACAACGTTTCGTTAGCGCGACTTAAACAAGACAGTTTATAGAGTCTGATACTTAAACCTTCGTTCCCTCCTAATTCAGAAGAAGTCTGTGGAGAACCGGCGATGACTCAACACTTTCTTCCCACAGACTCGCGCAGCAGGCACAGTTGGGAACGTGTAGGATCAGAGAGCTGCAGCTCTCGTCCCAGTGGACTCCAGATATTCAGTGTTGGAGGGACTCCGTGAGTCCCAGCTGGAGGACGCTCATGCGTGAGTAAAGTGGAAGCTATAGACTTGTGTATGTTCATGGAGGCAAACCTTTCTCTTCCATGTGCTGATGACAGCTGACAGCTGGAACATGAGAATCACGGGTTCCTGAAAAGATGATGATTGTTTTCACGGATGGTTGACTTATATGAAACCAAAAAAAAAAAAATACTATGAAAAAAAAAAACCAGGTCTTAGAAACACCATTAAAAGATATATAGAAATAGCTTACCCACAAACTCTTTTATCACAAGATTATACACGATAAACAACATTACACACAATAACACATATAAATATTGAAAAAATATACATATATATCATCATTAAAAGACAGTAGGTGTGGGCCCAGGGCCACATTGTGTGACTGAGGAAATATAAAAGGAAACTAAAAACTTAAAAACATAAAGATGGCGTAAGTAAAGATTGAAGTTTAAGTTTGCCATGACATTGTTATTTATACGCAACTGGTTTAAATATAACTAATAAAATAGCTGTGGACTTCACATATTATCTTAGATTTGACTTGAGAAACGACAGTATTTCAGTCATTGATGATTGAAGGTTGAACATAAAGACATAATACAATTGTCAGAATGAAGAAATTATCAAAAAAACATTGAAATTGGAAAGTCAAATGTAAGAGTAACTGTAAGCAATGTGACTTGGAATACGCCTGTAGTAAGTAGTAAGTAAGTCATTTCTTTTTTTTCTTTCTCGTGATCCAAATCCCCTTCCGTACATTCATACATTTTCATTTGTATCATAGATATACCATAATCTGCATAAACAAATGGTATTTGGTACTATTAAAATTGACTATTTTAAATAAACATTAAAAATAATAATTTTATCACCGCTTTCATCAAAAGGTTAAATAACATATTGATCTGTTTGTATGTCTTGTGTATACAAGTTGAAAAAAGTTTATTTTCAAAGTAAAGTTTTCCCTTTTTTCACCAATACATATTTTCCAGAACTGGAGACTGGTAGTTGGTTCAATTTATGAATGGAAGCCGATGAATCGGAACAGAAAAACGGTTGGAAGATCTCTGTCCAGACTCGAGCTGCAGGGTCGGCGTTGTTGATCTATGACCCAGAGGAACAGCTGATCAACCCCAAAATCGCTGAGTCAGCAGCGGTGCGAGCACATTGGGACATTTACAATCGATGGCGGAGGGAGGCAGAGCTCCACTACATCACCGGTTTGGCGAAGCATTTTTCACAGGCTGTCCGGAACAAGGTTTATCATCTGAAGTCAACATTTAATAAAAATCCGATTCAACTTCAAGGTTTTCTCTTGAAGAACCAGGCGTCCCTGAATGCACCACCCACTGTACCGATGAGCGTATTTAAATGTTTTGTTTTTTTAAATATTGATCACAGGAAAAGGAACAGAAGATTACATTCTGGTGGTGTTCCAGATCAAGCTTTTAAAAGAATGGAAAACAGTATAATAAAAACATATTAACAAAAGTATTTTATGACACCAAAGCTGGACATTAAATAATGTCTGTGTGAACCATAATTAATCTTTTTTTTCTTTTTTTATTACCACAATTAAGATAAAAACCAGACATCCTTGAACCATGTGCAAAACATGACAAAATAACAAATGGAAAATCAATTTGAAATTATTTTTTTATTTTTCTGACATCCAAGAAAAACGCAAGGGAGGTTCAACAAAGATTTATGTCTGCTTTGAGTGATGTTTATAAAACAACCCTCATTAGACTTACTTACTCTGCTATTTGTAGATCTAACATTTCCGTACTTCACCATAGGTCCCTGAACATAGCAGCGTCGGCATGATAGGGATTAATGGAAACACTGTCAACCCAAGAATATACATTATTAGAGGTTGTAGAGAGAGGTGTCATCCTGTCAGACATAATAAGCAAGTAAGTAACATGAGTGCTCAAGGCTCTTGCAAGATCCAGACGAAATAAGATCAAATTTAAACATAATCTTTTTTCTCTAATGTGTTTATTGATAAACTTTATTAAACCCATTTCAGAAGCATACGTTTGATAAGTGAGCTCAAGGCCTGTAGCTGAGATGATGATCAGGTGTTTTATTTAAGTCAGTCAACAGGGAGTTGAATCTTGGAGAGAGAATATTCTATTAAATCACTTTATCACAAATGAAATGCTTTGTCAGAGTTGAAGGTATAAACTCGCCACAGTTTCCATCCCTCCAACAGGAAACATTGTGTTCCCCAAAAAAACAACATGTTTCCATCTGTAGACTTGTTTTTTTTTGGGGGGGATAAAAAAAATTTATGAGGCCGATCACAAAAAGATAATCAACCAGATTTTTGCTGCTATTTCTCTGTATTACTTATTTACTGTATACTTAAATTCACGTTATATCATTTATATGTCTTTATATAAATTATGTTTATGACAAGAACATCATATATGTCATATATTCATTCATGTGTACCATGTGAAAATAGTTTTAATCTTGTAAACATTACGTGCACTGTGATCATTTATGTGCGTCATGTGAAAATGTCAACATTATGTTTATCATGTGAACATTATTTGTGTCATGTGATCATTTAATAATTGTGTAGAAATATTAGAAAAAAGCTAAACATAATCATGTAATAATGTAATATAAGAAATATAGTAATATAAGAAAATCAGAATCCGATTTTCTTATATTCAAAATAATTCAATAAATCTTTAGCGATATGTATTTGTCTACTTTTCTCGTGTATTGTACAAACTTAATGCGTTTATATGGTTAGTGTAATTAAGTTCTGATGATCTTTTTTAAATGTTGTTTTTCTTCTTCTAAATCTTTAGTGCTTCTTTCGCCTCTTCGGACGGGATTGTGGATCCACAGAGCTCAGCAAAAGTGAGCAGCAATCCCTCATCAAGTCATCAGGGGAGCAGTGGTGGGTTTTCTTTGATGGATGCCCACGTCTTAATGAGAAGTGAGTGCTGTCAATGGACGGGATCAATAGGCGCATTGATGCAGTGTGGCTTCACTTTCTCGCATTTTTTCTCCTTGACTAAAAGCACCAGCGCTCCCGACTTACTCTCATGAATGTTCATGTTTTGCTCCACAACAGATTCAACCTTGAATCCTAGCTCTTCACACACACACACACAAACAAAAGTGTAGGTGTTGGCTCTTAAACTTCATTTTTTCATAAACCAATGACTGTCTACCAATGATTACATGTATTGATTTGTTGTATTCACTGTACATTCTATAGCACTATATAGCTTTTATTCCCTCCCTTCCTCTATATGTTCAATCCCAAGGCTCATGGGTCCGGCCACGCTCGAGCCTCTCCAACCTTCTGTCAATAATAACCCTCAGTTTTTTTCTGGAATATGGAAGGCATATAAAAACCCACAACCCAGAAACAAGGTATAATTTGTATGTGATTAGAAGACGTTTGTCTACATTTCACCCAACACAGGAGGCACCAGAGCTAAATTCATGTCACAGCTGGAGGCGTGACACGGCCATTAATATCTTCAAAATAATCATACTCTTGCATTGAGTTGGTGATGCTTTTTGTTTTGCACCGTAGGTTAGCGAGTCACGGATGATGTTATTCTTATATGATGTTAATTTCGTTTATTTTAGTCATGGTATTCGTAATTTAAAGCTTGAGCTGTTTTTCTTTCCATTTTGACAAATCTGTGAATGTATATTGTGTCATGGTATGTACAGGGTGGAACCCAAGTGCAAGTGAAAAATCTCAAGCAGACTAAGGAACAAAAGAATGAATATAGGGAAAGATAATATATAATATAATATGTATGTAATATATAATGCAGTCTTACACAAAAACAATAAAAGTCCATAATCTCATAAATAAACAACGAGTCCAATATCTCACAAAAATTATGAAATGTTGAACCGAGGGAATAGAAAAGGAAAGAAAGAACGGGTGGAACCTGGAATAAAAAACAGAAAAGAAACCTCGGAGGTCAAAACACTTGCAAAAAGCAATCAATAGCCACTGGGGAAAGAAGGAAAAATACTAAATGCTACGAAAACATGGAAAAACCAGAAGAAATGCAGGCAATTACCATACACATGAAGGGAGAAAACAGGAAGTAACTATGAGAAATAAAACCACGATAAAAGAGAAGC